>NW_012101043.1:160001-165273 GCF_000951045.1 Mandrillus leucophaeus
TCGGCTCACTGCAAGCTCTGCCTCCCGGGTTCACGCCATTCTCCTGCCTCAGCCTCCCGAGTAGCCGGGACTACAGGCGCCCACCACCGCGCCTGGCTAATTTTTTTTGTATTTTTAGTAGAGACGGAGTTTCACCTTGCTAACCAGGATGGTCTCGATCTCCTGACCTCGTGATCCACCCGCCTCGGCCTCCCTGTCAAGCATTTTTAGGTAAGAAAAACAGTCTTAGTATAGATATTGGAAAATAAAGAAGAGAAATTGACTGACTAATAGCAATTTAATAACTAAATAAAGTTGCTTTTAAGAGTCTATCAATTATTTACTCTTTCATCAACTATATATTGAGTTTGACAATGGAAGTTATAACAATGAAAAATCAAATTGTTCTGCTTTCAAAATATTGAATCTACTGCTTACTTCCCCCAAATCTCACTCAGGTAAGAGAGTAGTTTTCTTTTTTCTTGTTTTCTTTTTTGTTGCATACCCTATTATTATTCCTATTGAACCAGTAGTAACACAATATATGAAGTACATTCTCTTGGGCATAAAGCCAGTATATAGGTGAGAATTCCATAGGGCTAAAAAGAAAAACAATCTAGGATTTCTGGATGTGCTCTGAAGTGGCACCTTCTAAGCTGCAGTATTTGTTCAACAGTGTTTTTTCAACAAAAAACAGGATGAGCTCACCTGAGAAGCATCTTGAAGGGAAACACCATTGCACTAGGCAGGGATCAGGAGACCTACATATTCTTCTAACACAGTCTGTGACTTTGTGCTGGTTTCTTTTATTAAGTAAAAACTGTTGAAAATTCTATTTATACACATTTTAAGTAATGCTTTTTTTCTTTTTCTGTGGCCTCCTTTTCTAATTATTTTACAATTAAAATATTCAAAAATGTGTTATGTAAAAGGCATTGGGTAGTTAATGAATATCAGTAAGATACAGAATCCTATCAAGATGGATTAATGTAAATTGTACTTAATTTTCTACCTTAAAAAACTAAAAGTTAGAAAAATATGTGACATAACAGTTTGTAGACATTAGACAAGAGACAGAATAAGACTGTTATTCTTGAGAAAAGAGAAATAAGTGATTTCCACATGTTATGACTTAGAAAATATTTGCAGAGTACAAAGCAAAGAGGTGTGGACCCCAGTAACAGACCCTAGACAATACTAATTTTAGTTCTAAAGAAAAATTGAAGATGGAAATGGGAGTTAAGAGGGTGAAACAGAAAAAAACAGCCCTTGATTACCTTCAGCTGGAATTATTCCAACACTTATGTCTCAGTATTATCCAGTTGAATATAAGTAATTCCATAGGACTTTGGTACTGGACACTGTGTGACCTTGATGGAGTGAGACAAAATATGTTGAAATATTTTAAATATAAAAAATGTGTACACTTCTTATATTTAAAAATATAAAAACACCAAGAGAATATTGGATAATACTGAGGCATAATTGATAGAATAGTAAAAGCTCTGTATGTGTATATACGTGTGTGTATATTTATGCATGTATATATATAGAAAGAGAGAGAGAAAGAGAGAGAGTGAGATAGGCAGCAAAGGACACCAAAATATATCAAGTAGTCTTACTGAATTAAGGATTAGATTAGATAAAGATTATAGAGAAGACTAGATTAGATAGAGTATTAAGGAGACTAGATTAAATAAAGATTAGAGTATAGAGAAGACAAAGGGACCATTTCAAGACAGATAACTAGAGAGAAGGGATTAGCACACACAGAGGGAGGTCTAATAGCTGCAAAGGGATCTCCTCAAATCTTTGTAAGAGTGCTAATTCGTACATTTGTTAGAGTAAACTTCTTGTAGAATATGAATGACTACTGGAAGCAATAGACTAAACAAGTCCTAGAGCTCACACAAAGAAGAGTTTATATTCCCAACAGCCATCAAGTATAATTTATAGAAATAAAACATATTATCTGAATTTTAAAAATACACTAAGTAGGATTACCTACAGACACTGCCAAAGAAAAGATCAATTAACTTAAACACATAGCAATGGAAACAACCCGTAATAATAGCAAAACTTCAAAAACCCCAAATAACAACAATAACAACAACAAAACAAAAGCAGAGGCTTGATGACCTATGGTAAAGTGCCAAACAATCAAATATTCATGTAATTGAGATCCCATATAAACCCCCAAACCCAAAAATCTCAACATGTTTCAAGCAGAAAGAAACCAAAATTATGCTAGAACATACAATAATTCAATTATTGGCTGGGTGCGGTGGCTCATGCCTGTAAACCCAGCACTTTGGGAGGCCAAGGCAGGCGGATTACGAGGTCAGAAGATCAAGACCATCCTGGCTAACACAGTGAAACCCGTCTCTACTAAAGAATACAAAAAATCAGCCGAGTGTAGTGGCTAGCGTCTATAGTCCCAGCTTCTCTGGAGGCTGGGGCAGGAGAATGGCGTGAACTCAGGAGGTGGAGGTTGCAGTGAGCCGAGATTGCGCCACTGCACTCCAGCCTGGGCGACAGAGCGAGACTCCTTCTCAAAAAAAAAAGAAAAAAAGAAAATTTTAAAAATAGCGAGAGACAAAAACGAGAGAAAGATGGTGAAATAGAAAGTCCACTGCTTATGTTCCTCAGCAGCAACAATAACTTCACAGCCATCAATGGGAGAATACATTTGTGGGAGCCTTAGGTTTTAGATAGGAGATTGTGAAATCCTAGTGAAGATCATGATGTAGGAAAGCCATTTTGAGGGGGAGACCTGCAAACAGTGGTCCCAGCTCTAGACCTAGCAATGGCCTTGTTTTATTGTGGCCTTGGATACAGCCTTATTTTGCCATCTGTCAAGGAGCCCAGGAGGAGTCACATATACAAGTGCTGCAGATAATAAGCTTGTTGACCTCGGTGCTAAGTGTGGAACTTGAAATGACTCTGAAACTCAGCTCCAGGCATTAATAACTGTGGTCTGAGTGTAGGCTTGCCCAATCAAGAACATAGAGAAAGACAAGCCTGTTTATGATCCTCAGAGGCAGGCCTGCTGCTCTCAGTCTCACAGAAGATCCTGACACAGCCCTGTAACTTGGATTCATTTCCTCTCAGCTATGGTCTGAGGGCAGTTTTGCCTGACCAGGGACCACCAGGAGGATACACCAAACCTTGACTTCAGAGGCAGGCCTGCAGATCTTTGTCATTACTGCAACCCTGTGACTTATATCCATCTCCTCTCAACTGCAGGCCAGGACAAGTACTGCCTGCAAAGGGACCTACCCAGTCACTTAATGGGAGCTCTCCCAAAGACCTGGAGGAAACCATACCCATTGACAAACCTAGTAACAGGCCTACCATCTGTGGACTCTAAAATGGATCCTCATTCCAGCACTAACCCTACTGCCCAATGTACCAGAGGTAATTCAGTCCACCTGGGTACCAGACAGAATTCATACCCACTGGAGGCCCTGGTAACAGGTCTATTAAGCAGAAATCCCATTGTAGATGAAGAGGCAGCCACATGATCTAGCTCAAAACCTACTTTACTAGGATCCTGGAGGCAATCTCACCAGCATAGACGCTCAACAGGAGAAAGGTTTTATCTGCCAAAAGCAGTCTTTAAATGCCAGAAAAGATGTTTATTCAGACATCAATGCACAGACATCAATGCAATCTACACAGATAATGAAGAATTAGGCAAACATGACACCACCAAAAGAAACTAGTAAAGCTTCACTAGTAAGTCACAAAGAAATGGAGATCTAGGAATTGCCTGAAAAAGAATTCAAAATAATCATCTTAAAGATCTTGAAGAAATGCAAGAAAACACACATATAGAAAATGAATTAAAATTAGAAAAACAATAATAAACTGTGGGTGTCTCAGAAGGAAAAAGAAACAAATAAAGAGACATAAAGCTTAAAGAAATACTGGCTGAAAACTTCCAAAATCATGGGAGAGATACAGACTCAATCCAGTTTCATGAAAATCAACATGTCCAAACAGTATCAACCCCAACAGTAACACTCTGAAGCACATTATAATCAACTTATCGTAAGTCAAACACAAAAAGAGACTGTTGAAAGCAGAAGTGAAAAGAAACTTGTCACATAAAAGGGAACCCCTTTAAGGATATCAGGAGACTTGGCAAAAACAAACAAACAAACAAACAGAAACCTAAAAAAAAAAATTGCAAGCCTGAATGGTGTGGGATGATATAGCCAAAGAGCAGAGAAAAAAACAAACAAACAAAAATAAACCTGCCAAATAATACTATACGTACTATACGTAGAAAATCTCTCTCAGAAATGAAGCAGAAATAAAGACATACCCAGACAAACAGAAACTAAGGAAGTTCATAATCATATGACCTGTGTTATAAGAAATGCTAAAGGTAACACAGGAATGGAAAACCAAACATTGCATGTTCTCACTCTTAAGTAGGAGTTGAACAATGAGAACACATGGACAGAGGGAGGGGAACAACACACATCACAGCCAGTCAGGGTTTGAGGTGCAAGGGGAGGAGGGAGAGCATTAGGACAAATAGCTAATGCATGCAGGGCTTAAAACCTAGATGACGGGTTCGTAGGAGCAGCAAACCACCATGGCACACATATACTTGTGTAACAAACTTATGCGTTCTGCACTTGTATCCCGGAACTTATAGTAAAATAAAATAAAATAAATACTAAAAGGAGTTCTTCAAGTTGTAACAAAAATATGTTAAAGCCAGGTGCCGTGGCTCATGCCTTTAATCCCATCATTTTGGGAGGTCAAGGTGGGAGGATCATTTGAACTCAGGAGTGTAAGACCAGCCTGGGTAATATAGCAACATCACATGTAAAATAAAGAAATAAATAACATAAAACATTTTTAACAAGTTAATAGTTTAAAAAGCCACTAGTAAAAGTAAATAGTCAAATCTGGAATAATCTAATACTGTAAATATGCTGTGTAAATCATTTTAAATTCTATTATTAAAGTTAAAACACAATAAACGTAATCCAGCATATAAACAGAACCAAAGACAAAAACCACGTGATTATCTCAATAGATACAGAAAAGGCCTTGACAAAATTCAGCAGTCCTTAATGTTAAAAACTCTCAATAAATTTGGTATTGATGGAAGGTGTCTCAAAATAATAAGAGCTATTTATGACAAACCCACAGCCAATATCATACTGAATGGGCAAAAACTGGAAGCATTCTCTTTGAAAACTGGCACAAGACAGGGATGCCTTCTCTCACCTCTCCTATTCAACATAGTGTTGGAAGTTCTGGCTAGGGCAAT
>NW_012101043.1:166094-172002 GCF_000951045.1 Mandrillus leucophaeus
ACCCTAGAAGAAAACCTAGGTAATACCATTCAGGACATAGGCATGGGCAAGGACTTCATGTCTAAAACACCAAAAGCAATGGCAACAAAAGCTAAAATTGACAAATGGGATCTAATTAAACTAAAGAGCTTCTGCACAGCAAAAGAAACTACCATCAAAGTGAGCAGGCAACCTACAGAATGGGAGAAAATTTTTGCAATCTACCCAACTGACAAAGGGCTAACATCCAGAACCTACAAAAACTCAAACAAATTTACAAAAAAAACCCACAAACAAGCCCATCAAAAAGTGGGCAAAGGATATGAACAAACACTTCTCAAAAGAAGACATTGGTAATGAATACACAATCTAGAAAGATGAAAGTATGACATGAATAGCATAAAAAGTGGATGGAGTGAAATAAAAGCATAGAGTTTTTGTATGCAATTTCAGTTGTTAGCAACTTAAATTAGAATGTTATAATTATAAGATGTTTTATATGTGCCCCATGATAACCAAGTAAAAAAAACACCTCTAGTTGATACACAAAAAATAGAGACATGAATCAAAGCATACAACTATCAAAATTCAACAAATTATAAAGAAAGTTAGGAAGATTGGAAAAAAGAAAGAAAAGAACTACAAAGCAGTCAGCAAAAATCAAAATGCCAGTAGTAAGTCCTTTACCTATCAATAATTACTTTAAATGTAAATGAATTACATTTTCCAATCAAAAGATACAGAGTGGCTGAATGGATTTTAAGAAAAGAAAAGAAAAAAAAAGCCAAGGTACCTCACCATCCTGGTGCTGCTGCGCTGTGGAGGCCGTGCAGTCTCTTAGGCAAGATGCCTGAGGAAACCCAGACCCAAGACCAACCGATGGAGGAGGAGGAGGTTGAGATGTTCACCTTTCAGGCAGAAATTGCCCAGTTGATGTCACTAATCATCACTACTTTCTATTCGAACAAATAGATCTTTCTGAGATAACTAATTTCAAATTCGTCAGATGCATTGGACAAAATCCAATATGAAAGGTTGACGGATCCCAGTAAATTAGACTCTGGGAAAGGGCTGCATATTACCCTTATACCAAACAAAGAAAAAGAAGATCAAATCCTCACTATTGTGGACAGTGGAATTGGAATGACCAAGACTGACTTGATCAATAACCTTGGTACTATCACCAAGTCTGGGACCAGTGTTCATGGAAGCTTTGCAGGCTGATGCAGATATCTCTATGAGTGGTCAGTTCAGGGTTGTTTTTTATTCTGCTTATTTGGTTGCCAAGAAAGTAACTGTAATCATCAACCATAACGATGATGAGCAATATGCCTGGGAGTCCTCAGCAGGGGGATCATTCACAGTGAGGACAGACGAGTGAACCTATGGGTCGTGGAGCAAAGGTTATCCTACACCTGAAGGAAGACCAAATTTTGAGTGCTTGGAGGAACAAAGAATAAAAAGGATTTTGAAGAAACATTCACAATTTATTGGATATCGCATTACTCTTTTTGTGGAGAAGGAAAGTGATAAGGAAGTCAGCAATGATGAAGCTGAAGAAAAGGAAGATAAAGAAGAAGAAAAAGAAAAAGAAGAGAAAGAGTCCGAAGACAAACTTGAAACTGAAGATGTTGGTTCTGATGAAGACAAAGAAGAAAGGAAGGATGGTGACAAAAAGAATAAAAAGATTAAGGAAAAGTACATCGATCAAGAAAAACTCAACAAAACAAAGCTCATCTGGACCAGAAATGCCGATGGTATTACTAATGAGAAGTAAGGAGAATTCTACAGGGGCTTGACCAGTGACTGGGAAGATCACTTGGCAGTGAAGCATTTTTCAGTTGAAGGACACTTGGACTTCAGAGCCCTTCTATTTGTCCCACAACATGCTCCTTTTGACCTGTTTGAAAAGAGAAAGGAAAAGAACAACATCAAATTGTGTGTACACAGAGTTGTCATCATGGATAACTGTAAAGAGCTAATCCCTGCATATCTGAACTTCAGTAGAAAGGTGGTGGACTCAAAGCATCTCCCTTTAAATATTTCCTGTGAGATGATGCAACAAAGCAAAATTTTGAAAGTTATCATGGAGAATTTGATCAAAAAATTCTTAGAACTCTTTACCAAACTGGTAGAAGATAAAGAGAACTACAAGAAGTTCTATGAGCAGTTCTCTAAAAGCATAAAGCTTGAAATATTCGAAGACTCTCAACACTGGAAGAAGCTTTCAGAGCTGTTAAGGTACTATACATCTGCTTCTGGTGATGAGATGGTTTATCTCAAGGACTACTGCACCAGAATGAACGAAAACTAGAAACATATCTAATATATCACAGGTGAGACCAAAGACCAGGTAGCTAACTCAGCCTTTGTGGAACATCTTTGGAAACATAGCTTAGAAGTGATCTATATGATCAAGCCAATTGATGAGTGCTGTGTCCAACACTGAAGGAATTTGAGGGGAAGATTTCAGTGTCAGTCCCCAAAGAGGGCTTGGAACTTCCAGAGGATGAAGAAGACAAAAAGAAACAGGAAGAGAAAAAAACAAAGTTTGAGAACATCTGCAAAATCATGAAAGACATGTTGGAGAAAAAAGTTGAAAAGGTGGTTGTGTCAAACTGGCAACATCTCCAGGCTATATTGTCACGAGCACATATGGCTGGACAGCAAACATGGAAAGAATTGTGAAAGCTCAAGTCCTAAGAGACAAATCATCAATGGGTTACATGACAGCAAAGAAACACCTGGAGATAAACCCTGACAATTCCATTACTGAGACCTTAAGGCAAAAGGCAGAGGCAGATAACTAAAGTCTGTGCAGGATCTGGTCATCTTGCTTTACGAAACTGCTCTTTTGTCTTCGGACTTTGGTCTGGAAGATCCCCAGGATCTACAGGATGATCAAACTTGGTGTGGGTATTGATGAAAATGACCCGACTGCTGATGATACTACTGAAGAAATGTCACCCCTTGAAGGAGATGATGACACATCATGCACGGAAGAAATAGACTAAACTCCAGCTGAAGGATGACTTAAACACTGGTTCAGTACTCTACAATTCCTCTGATAATATATTTTCTAGGATATTTTTCTTTGTTTTTTGTTAACATTTAAAAGTCTGTATGGCATGACAACTACTTTAAGGGGAAGATAAGATTTCTTTCTACTTCTAAGTGATGCTGTGATACCTTAAGTACTAAAGCAGAGCTAGTAATTTTTTTTAGCTTCACATTGGCTTATTTTAACAGACAGAGGCAATGCGTGTTGTAGGATGTATGTAACATGATGTCTACTTTGTGGTCTAAAGTGTTTAGCTATTAATTCGTATTCCTTAGTAGGCCACATCTTGTTATCCAAGTGTTCCTGAGCTATACCTTGATGTTTAGAAGAAAAGTATTTGTTACTTTTTGTAGGATCTACTTTTGAACTTTTCATTCCCTCTAGTTGCCAGTTCTGTATGAACTAGTCCTCTAGAAATAGATTAACCTAAAACAACTTGATGGAAGGAAATCTCCACAGAGAGTTCTTATTTTCCAAACAAAAGTATTGTTTGGAGGAGCAAAGTTATAAGCCTATCTAAGCCTATCACAAAGCTTTTCAAAAAATAACTCAGAGCCAGTCTTGTGGTTGGAAGTGTAGTGCCTGAGTCACATTCTGCTTAAAGTTGTAACAAATACAGATGAGTTAAAAAACAAAAAGTCAAGATCTAACAATATGCTGCCTACAAAAGACTCTTTTTAGCCTTAAGAGCACGTGTTAAAAGTGAAGGAATACAGAAAGATATTTTATGCAAATGTAAACCCAAAAAAAATCAGGGAAAGGTATACTTCCATCAGACAAAATAGACTTTCAATCAAAATTTGTCATAAGAGACAAAGTCACTGTATAATGATAAAGGGGTTATATAATCTTGAGGATAAAAGAACAGTAAAGACAGATGCATTCAACATGGGAAAACCTAAACATATATAAAGCAAGTAGTAACAGAACTATAGGGAGAAAAAAACAGCAATATAATAATGAGACTTCACTATCCTACTTTTAAAAATGAAAAGATCATTCAGACAGTGAATCAATGCAGAAACAGGAGACCTCAGTAACACCACTGGCCAAATGAACCTAATAAACATATACAGAACATTTCACCCAACAGAAGTTTAGTATAAAATTTTCTCAAGTGCACATGGAACATTCTCCAGAATAGATCACGTTAGGTCACAAAACAAATCTTATCATATTGAAGAAGACTAAAATCATCTCAAGTATCTTTTCTGGCTACAATGATATAAATATATAAATCAATAACAGGAAGAAATTTAGAAAATTACAAATAGGTGGAAATTAAACAACACACTCATAAACTACCAATAGGTCAGAGAAAAAAATCAAAGGAAAAATCAAATGTACATGGAAATAAACAAAAATCGAAACACTATAGCTTTGCCCAGATGTGTCTCCTCATCCCCATGGAACAGGAAGCTAGGAAAGCCAGAATGCTCATCCTG
The DNA here is from genome assembly GCF_000951045.1 of Mandrillus leucophaeus. Taxonomy (NCBI): domain Eukaryota; kingdom Metazoa; phylum Chordata; class Mammalia; order Primates; family Cercopithecidae; genus Mandrillus; species Mandrillus leucophaeus. The sequence goes on from NW_012101043.1 coordinate 170,580, forward strand.
GCCATCACCTGAAATAACAGAGAATACCTGAGAGTAATCAAAGCTCAATTACATAGCCATCTGCTTATGTACAACTGGCTCTTACCCTTAAGTACCATCTACTGCTCCGCAGATCAAATTGCACTGCCTAATATAAAACCTGACAAAAGAAGTGAAGAGGGGTATAGAAACAAAGCCAAAAGACCCTACTCGACATACCCTCGATTGCACCACTTAGAGAGAAGGGGAAGGGAAAAATATATATAAGAAAAGAAAAAAAAATCCTATCCACACAAAAATAATTATGAAATTTAGAAGTGCCATCCTCTCCAGATGAAAGGGATCAATGTAAGGATTCTGGCACCATAAAAAATCTGAATCTTGTGACATCACCAAAGAATTACACTAGCTCTCCAGCAAGGACTCATAACCAAAATGGAAGCTCAGAAATGACAGGTAAATAATTCAAAGCATGAATTACAAGAAGGCTCAATGAAGACCGAGGCCATGTTGAAAATCAACACAAGGAAACTACTAAAACAGTCCAAGAAATGAAAGAAGACATAAACATCTTAAAAAGAAATTAATCAGAGATCCTAGAATTAAAAACTCACTTAAGAAATTTCAAGATACAGTTGAAAGTTTTATCAATAGATTAAATCAGGCAGGAAAAAAGAAAAAAGAATTTCAGCCTTTTAAACTGGCTCAGGCAGACCACACACAGAGAAAGAGAGAGAGAAGAATAAAAGAAAAGAAAATCAACAAAGTCCTTGAAAAATATGTAATTATGTAAAGTGACCAAACCTATGAGTTACTAGTATTCCTGAGAGAAAAGCAGTAAAAGTGAAAAACTTGGGGGGCAGAGCAAGATGGCCGAATAGGAACAGCTCCAGTCTCCAACTCCCAGCGGGACCGACACAGAACACAGGTGATTTCTGCATTTTCAACTGAGGTACTGGGTTCATCTCACTAGGGAGTGCCAGACAATCAGTGCTGGTCAGCTGCTGCAGCCCGACCAGCGAGAGCTGAAGCAGGGCGAAGCATCGCCTCACCTGGGAGGCGCAAGGGGGAAGAGAATCCCTTTTCCTAGCCAGGGGAACTAAGACACACAACACCTGGAAAAACGGGTAACTCCCATGCCAATACTGTGCTTTAAGCAAACGGGCACAGCAGGAGATTATATCCCACACCTGGCCGGGAGTGTCCCATGCCCACAGAGCCTCCCTCATTGCTAGCACAGCAGTCTGCAATCTCACAGCAAGGCAGCAGGGAGGCTGAGGGAGGGGTGCCTGCCATTGCTGAGGCTTAAGTAGATGAACAAAGCAGCTGGGAAGCTCGAACTGGGTGGAGCTCACAGCAGCTCAAGGTGTCCTGCCTGTCTCTGTAGACTCCACCTCTGGGGACAGGGCACAGCTAAACAACAACAACAACAACAAAAAGCAGC
>NW_012101043.1:173877-191118 GCF_000951045.1 Mandrillus leucophaeus
ATTACATAATGGTAAGGGGATCAATTCAACAGGAAGAGCTAACTATCCTAAATATATATGCACCCAATACAGGAGCACCCAGATTCATAAAGCAAGTCCTTAGAGACTTACAAAGAGACTTAGACTCCCATAGCCTCGTTGCTGCCTTGCGGTTAGATCGCAGACTGCTGTGCTGGCAATGAGGAAGGCTCCGAGGGCGTGGGACCCTCCTGGCCAGGTGTGGGATATAATCTCCTGCTGTGCCCGTTTGCTTAAAGGGCAGTGTTGGGGTGGGAGTTACTCGATTTTCCAGGTGTTGTGTGTCTTAGTTCCCCTGGCTAGGAAAAGGAATTCCCTTCCCCCTTGTGCTTCCCAGGTGAGGCAATGCCTCACCCTGCTTCAGCTCTCGCTGGTCGGGCTGCTGCAGCTGACCAGCACCGATTGTCCAGCACTCCCTAGTGAGATAAACCCAGTACCTCAGTTGAAAATGCAGAAATCACCTGTCTTCTGTGTCACTCATGCTGGGAGCTGGAGACTGGAGCTGTTCCTATTTGGCCCTCTTGCTCCGCACCCCCGTTTTCTTTTTTAAAAAAAGACTTTTATTTTAAGTTCTGGAGCACATGTGCAGGTGCAGGCTTGTAATATAAGTAAACTTGTGTCATGGCGGTTTGTTGTACAGATTATTTCATCACCCAGGTATTAAGAGTAGTAACCATTAGTTATTTTTCCTGATCCTCTCCCTCCTCCCCACCTGCACCCTTCAATAGGACCCAGTGTGTGTTGGTCCCCTCTGTGTGTCCATGTGTTCTCATCATTTAGCTCCCACTTGCAAGTGAGAATATGGTTTTCTGTTCCTGCATTACTTTGCTAAAGGTGATGGCCTCCAGCTCCATCAATGTTCCTGCAAAGAATATGATCTCTTTTTTTAATAGCTGCATAGAATTCCACAGTGTATATGTACCACACTTTCTCTATGCAGTTTACCACTGATAGACATTTAGGTTAATTTCATGTGTTTGCTATTGTGAATAATGCTACAATGAACATATGTACGCATGTGTCTTTATAATAGAATGATTTATCTTGCTGCAATGAACATATGCATGCATGTGTGTTTATAATAGAATGATTTATATTCCTTTGGGTATATATCCAGTAATGGGATTGCTGGGTCAAATGGTATTTCTGTTTTTAGGTCTTTGAGGAATTGCTACACTGTCTTTTGTTACATTGGTTTTGTATCAACAACTCTCAATTTGGAGTTCTTTAGCCAGGAGAAATATCTTCAAAAATTAAGATGAAATAAACTCTTGTTCAGACTGTCCAAAGCTGTGAAAATTTATCACTAGCATATTTTTACCACCAGTAAATACTATATATAGCTTCAGGTATATAAAAAGTTATCAGATGAAAATGTGCATCTACACAAAAATATGATGAGAAAATAACATGCTAGATAGAAGTGTAAATATAAAATTCATTCTCTTTTATTTAAACAACCTCTTTGAAAGATACCTGATGGCTTAAAGTAAAAATAATAATAAAGAATTGTATGTTTAGAATAGCTGAAGTAAAATACACAGCAATAATAGTACAAATAATAGATTATAAGGATTTTCATTATATATTAAATTATATAATATTACGTGAATGGTGACAATTATACATTATATATCATATCTAGAGCTATGTTAGCTAATGAAGTAATCTTTAGCTCCATGTGAGTATTTAATTTTAAATTAATTATGATTCAATAAATGTAAAAATTCAGCACCCTGTTTATATTACCCACATTTTAATGCTTAATTAATAGCTACATGTTGTTGTGGACATTGTATTGGATTGAATAGACATGGAATATTTTCATCATCCCAGGAAGTTGCCCTAAACAAACATTAGTAAGCCAAAAGTGAGGTAAGTGGAGACATTAAAAGATACTTAATTAATGCTTTTAAGAAGGTGGTAAAAAGAAAAAAAAATAGTTTAAGAGAAGATGTCAGATTGGATTAAAAACTAAGACCAATTTATACATAGCCTATAAGGATAGTATAAGTCTCTAGAAGAATCTTAGGAGAAAATTTTTGTGGTTTTAGACAAAGATCTTTAAATCACAGATATTAAAAGATGAATTCAATACATTACACTTCATGCAAATTAAAAACATTTGCTCTTCAAAAGGCCTTTTAAGGAAACCCATAAAGCTTACTAAGTCAAAAAAATTAGCAAAACATATAACTGACAAATACTTGCATTGGAATGCAAGAATAATTCATTTATGTCTTACAAAGACATAAATCCAATTAAAAATGGGCAAAATATTTGATTAGATCTCAACAAAAATATTTTACAAATTGAAAATAAATAAAAAGATGTTAAATCTCAATAGTCCTTAGGGAGATGTAAGTTAAAATCAACAAGATACCACTATATGCCCTCTAAAATTATGACATCAAAAGACTGACATTATTAATCATTTGTGAAGTTATAGATCAATGGAAATTCTCACAGATTTTTTGTTGGAATGTACAATCATTCAGTCACTTAGGAAAGTTTTCCAATTTTACAAAACTTAAGCACAAACTTTCCTATTTTCCACTTATAATCTCCCCAACCAAGCCTCATCTCCTAAAGAGAAATAAGTCTGTATTCACAAGAAAACTTGAACATCCATAGCAGCTTTATTACTAATAGTCCAATGTTGGGAAAAAGGCTTATGGGGTGACTATATAAACTGGCCATAAAAATATGGGACCGTGAGTTGTGGAAAGTCACAGGAGGCCTCTGAGGAAGAAAGCCTCCTTATTGCCATCACGTTCCCATGACCAGAGCGTGACCTGCTCTCTTATCTATAAACACTGGGCTCAAGGAGAAAGACACTCCTTTGAAGCACTGGAATGTGACCAGATACGCCGACTCCTGTTAAGCCCACTCCCCCACACAGCTGCTGTCCGCTAAGTTAAAGAATAAATCAGTAGTTAAGTTTATGCTGCTTCAACTCAAAGAAAATTTACCTAAACCGCCACTGCTATAGATTAGGTGTATGACACACCATCCCCCTTTCAACATTTCACCCCTAAACATCTGCTTCTTAGATCTAAGTGATTGTACTCAATAAATATATTGTATGGAGACCAGAGCTTGGCGTTTTTGCAGCCTCCAAAAGTGCATTGGCCCCTGGCATCCCGCTCTTTTTTATTCTTAACCTGTCTCTTCTCATTCCTTCATCGTCACCAAACTTTGGGTACCCTACGGGTCGTGTTGAGGCTGGTCCACAACAGTCCAAACTAAAAATCACCAAGATTTCTATCAACTGATGAATAGAAAAACAATTGTGTTATATTCAGATGATGGAATATCACTCAGTGATTCCATGTAACTGATGCGTGAAAGAAAATGGAACAGTCTCAGAGACATTACGGTAAGGGAAAGTAGCCTGACACATAAGACTACGTATTGGATGATTCCATTTATGTGAATTTCTACACAAGGCAAAGCTAAAGGAGCAGAAAGAATATCAATTGCTGGTGACTAACGGTAGGGGGATAGGTAGGAGATTTGATGTAAAGGGGCATGAAGACAATTTATAGGTTGATGAAAATGTCCTAGGGAACAAAAACATTCATGTTAATTGTTTTTGCTTAAGAATATACACATTTTCTCATGCCTGTAGTCCCAGCACTTTGGGAGGCCAAGGTGGGTGGATCACAAGGTCAGGAGATCAAGACCATCCTGGCTAACATGGTGAAATCTCGCCTCTACTAAAAATCCAAAAAATTAGCTGGGCATGGTGGCAGGTGCCTGTAGTTCCAGCTACTCAGGAGGCTGAGGCAGGAGAATGGTGTGAATCTAGGAGCTGGGACTTGCAGTGAGCCGAGATCACACCACTGAACTCTAGCCTGGGCAACAGAGTGAGACTCTGTCTCAAAAAAAAAAAAAAAAAAAAAAAAAGAGAATATATACATTTTCAAAATTCATTGAATAGTACCCTTAAAAAGGTGAACTTTATTGAATGGAATTACCCTAAAAACATATTGTTATAAAGGTATTGTGTAATATCAATGAGAAAGAAGTGAAAAGTAATTTCTAATAAAAGCTCTGATGGGGAAATATAGAAAACTTTTCTTTAATTGCTTAAAATCTTGAAAATATAATGATGTACTTAATTTTTATTGGTGTTTCCTGAAGCTTGGGCCATTCATTGACTTCGAACTTTCTCATCTGCAAGTGAGTCAATTATGATTAGATGGTGTGAGTTTATTTTAATGAACAAATGTCAGTGTCTTTATAGAAAAATTGAAAGGGTCAGAGAAAGTGGGGGGACAGAGTAAGGAAATCAAAAAAACTATAACTGAAAAGATAGAACAAAAATATAAATAACTAGAAGAGATGAAAAACTGATAGACGACAAAGTCAGAACAAAAACATTCATAAAGGAGGAATTGGAAGCAGCAAATAGTCAAAATGTATTCAAAATTCCCATTTTCATTTCTGTCTGAACATATATTTATTCAATTATTCTTTTGACAAATATATTGAGCACCTAATGTGTGCCATAGTTGAATGTACACATGAAGTATTAGTAAACTAAACAGACAAAAATTCCTCCTGGAATCTGCACTTTAGTGGGAGAAAATTATAAACATGAACAAATATATACATGCAAGGGCAAAACAGTGTTCTGAAAACAAAAATAAATAAACCAATGAGAAAACTGATAGCAGAGGCCGGGTGGTTCAGGAAGCCTTCTTTAATGAGCAATTTTAATGAAGTTAGGAAATCATCCTTGTGTATTATAAGTCAAGGAATCAAGAGAAAAGAAACTAAGGCAGGAAGGGACTTTGATAGTTTTAGGTATAGAAGAAGGCAATTCATTACCTAACTCTTATTCTGTTTTAGATGTTTCCACTGCAGCAGGGTTAGCCTCTCCAAAGAATGCTATACTTGTAACCTCCTTCCCCCAAAAAATTCAGGTATGTGGAAATTTCATGAGATGTCACAATAGGGAGACAATAGTCAATAATAAATAAATTGGACATTTTAAAATAACTTAAAGAGTGTAACTGGGTTGTTTCTAACACAAAGGATAAATGTTTGGGGGGATGGCTACTTCATTCTCCATGATGCACTTACTTCACATTGCATGCCTGTATCCAAACATCTCATGCACCCAATAAATTGTACACCTACTATGTACCCACAAACATTAAAACTAAAAACAAAAAGAAAATTATGAGAAAATTTCAGATCTGAGAAACTGGCTTGATCAGTGACATTATTAAAAGAGTATCTGGTCCTGGCCTACTTGTCTTGCTCTAATGTCCTTGACACCCTGGCTAGTCTCTTCCCATTCATAACTTGACAGTGCGTTTGGGAAAGAGGTCAAAGATCCTGAAAGAGATGTGCAGCCACCAAAACTTCTTCCAACTTAAGACCTGTTGGAGTGAGAGAACCTGAACAGGGAAAGAGAATTTGAATTGAAATTTAGTTTGGTTATTTGTTGACTTGACAAGAAATAATGCTTGAGAAGTTAGATTCCCTTTGTGGTACTATCACAAAAGAACAGAGGTGGGGTCTAGGATTTTAATTTGTAAGAGTAAGCAGTTACTGTATTTGGGTCTAGAAATGTGTGACCTCGATCCCTGAGAGCAAAAACTGTCTTTTATGTGGAAAAGAGAGAATCACACAAAAGAATGCTGATTCAATATCCTCTGTGTCTTCCCTTCTTGGGAATTTGAACCAAGCAGTATTTTTTTTTCAGACATAGACAAATTGGCATTTCGAGGATTTCTGAAGGTAAAGATTCAGCATGGTTTTCAAGAGTGCACAGGTATAGATACTATGTCAGCATTCTGAAGTAGTTTCCAGAATTAGGAAAAAAAATCTCTGTCTTGATCATCTAGCCTAGATTTTTAGTGATAGAGTTGGACTATTTGTGAGGACATGGAACGACAGAGTATAAGGGCTGAGTAGGATTTAGTTTAAGCTTTAAATCTAAGACAAAATGACAGGTCTAGAGAAGTGTGGGGTGGTTGATTGTCAGGCTCTGAATGTAGGCAACAGAGCGATGTTTGTGGGTACAAATGTTTGTGGTACAGAGCTATCTGTGTTTGTGGGGACAGAGCTATCTGTGACCTAAGATAGGTCACAAATTTTGTCTCTCTGCCTCTCTCTCTCTCTCTCTCATTTGTCTAGTTTATTATTTTTAAGCATACAATTTCAGCATTTCTCACTGTTTGCAAAGTTCTGCAACTGTCATAATTATTTAATTCCAGAACATTTTTATCGCTCTCTAAAGAAGCCTCATACTGATTAGCAGCCACTCACTACTGCCCTCTCTCCCTACACTCAGCCCTAGGCAACCACAAATTTACCTTCAGTATCCAAAGATTTGCTTATTCTGAGCATTTCATATACATTGAATCATACAATATTTAGTTTTCTGTGTTCTGCAATTTTTACTTACCATAATGTTTCAAGGATCATTTATGTTGCATCATATGTCAGTGCTTAATTTATTTTGTGGTTATATCATACTTTGTTCATCCATTCATTGTTCATGGATACTTGGTTTGTTTTCATTTTTATTTATTATAGATAATGCTGTTATAAACACTTGCATATAAGATTTTTGTGTACTTGTGTTTTCAATTCCCTTGGGTAAACCTAGCAGGAAAATTGCAGGGTAAACTAATTTTTTGAAGAATTGTCATGCTGTTTTCCAAAGCAGCTGTACCATTTTATATTCTCATCAAGATTACAAGAGAGTTCCCATTTCCCCCACATCCTCACTGATGTTTATTACTATCTTTCTTTTTTTTCTTTAGTCTTAACATCCCTAGTGGATGTGCAGTGTATCTTATTGTGGTTTCAATTTCAATTTGTTGAAAATTAATTGAGTATACATGTAAAGGTTTATTTCTGAACTCTCAATCTATTCAAGTGATGTATATGTCTATCCTGAAGCTAGTACCATGCTATCTCGATTACCGTAGCTTAGCAGTAAGTTGCTACACTGGAAAATGTAATTTGTTCAACTTTATTCTTCTTTACCACCAATTTTTGGCTATTCTCTGTCTCTTTCATTTCCATACATACTTTAGGATCATTTTGTCAATTTCTGCAAAAAAGTCAGCTGGTATTTTCGTAAAAAATGTCTTGAATCTGTCTATGAATTTGGGGATTATTGCCATCTATTAACAGTTCTCCAATTCATAAATATAAAATATTTTTGAATTTAAGTTTTCTTTAATTTCTTTAACTGGTGTTTTATAGGTTTTAGTGTATAAGTTGTATTTACTTTGTTAAATTTATTCTTTTGTGTTTTATTCTTTTTGATGCTATCGTAAATGAAATTGTTTTATGAATTTCATTTTTGGATTGTTCGTTGTTAGAGAAATACAACTGATTTTTGTGTGTTGATCTTGCAGCCTGCAATATTGCTGAAATCACTTATTAGTTCTAAAATTTGTGTGCGTGTATGTGTGCATGTGTATTGCTTAGTTTTATCTATATAACAAAGATCACGTCACTTGCAAATGCAGGTAGTTCTAATTCTTCCTGTGTAGAACCTCTGACGCAATGTTGAATGGAAGTAGTGAAAGCAGACATCTTTTTTCCTAACTTTAGGCATAAAACATCCAGTTTTTTACCAGAAAGCATGATGTCAGCTGTGGATACTCCATAAATGCCCTTTGTCAGATTGAAGAAGTTCCCTTATTGCTCTAGTTTGAGTATGCATGTGTGTGTGTGTGTGTGTGTGTGTGTGTGTGTGTGTGTTTTAATTATGAGGTGGTGTGGGATTTTGTCCAATACATTTTCTGCATCTACTGAGATTATCATGTGATTTTTGTCCTTTATCTTATAATCATATGTTACATAGATTGATTTTTGTATGTTGAAGCATTCTTGCATCCACTTGTCATGGTATATAAGCCTTCTTATTTGTTGCTAGATTTAGTTTATTAGTATTTTGTTGAAGATTTTTGTGTCTACATGCAAAAAAGAAAAAAAAAAGGAAACAAATTGCTGTATAGTTTTATTGTCTTGTGATCTTGTAAGGTATTTTTCTGGTTTATTATCAGGTAATATTGGTTTCATATAATGAATTGGAACATATTCCCTCCTCTTTTACCTTTCGAAAGTTTGTGGAAGTTTAAAATTAATAATTCTTTGAGCTTGGTAAGAATCACCATAAAGTCATCCGGTCCTAGGCTTTTCTTTGTGGGTAGATTTTATAAATTATGAATTCAATAATTTTCTGGTTATATGCCTATTTGTATTTTCTATTTATTCCTGAGTTAGTTTCAGTAGTTTGTGTATTTCTAGAAATTTGTCCACTTCATCCAGGTTAGGTAGCTTGTTAATACAAATTGTTCATAATATCCCCTTATAATCTTGTTTATTTCTGTAGGTCAGTAGGGATGTCTTCCTTTTTATTTCTGATTCTAGTAATTTGCATTTCTCTCTCTCCCTTTTTTTGGTCAGCCTAGCTACGGATTTGTCAATTTTGTTGATGCACTTAAAGAACCAACTTTTGAGCTTGTCAATTTTCCCTATTGTTTTTTATTCCCAGTTTTCTTCTTTCTCTGGCTTTGGACTTAGTTTGTTCTTACTCTTTGAATTTTATAAGGCAGAATGACAAGTTATTAACTTGAGATATCTCTTATTTTTAACATAGGTATTTTCATCTACAAATTCACCCCAGGCACTGCATTAGCTGCATGTCATATATTTTGTCATATATTTTGAGTTTCATTTTTATTCATCTTGAAGTATTTTTAAATTTCTCATTTGCTTTCTTTTTTTATTCATTAGTTATTTAGGAGTATGTAGTTTAACTTCCACATATTTGTAAAATTTCCTATTTTTCTTCTGTTCTTGATTTCTAGCTTTATTCTATTATGGGTTAGGGAACATATTTTATATGATTTCTATGTTTTTTAATTTATTGAGTCTTGTTTTATGTCCTAGGTCTGTCTTCAAGTATGTCCTATGTACAGTGGAGAAAATTGATGGGTTTTTTTGCTGAGTATTCTACAGATGTCTAAGTGTATTTAGTTTATAGTGTTTCACTTTTATATATCCTTGCTGTTTTATTGTTTGTTCGTTCTATCAATTTTGAAGTGGGGTATTGAAACCTTTGTCTATTATTGTTGTATTGCCTTTTCCCCCTTCAATATTGTCAGTTTTCAATTCATATATTTTGAAAATCTGTTGTTTGATGAATGTATGCTTACATTTGTTAAGTCTTCTTGATGGATTGAATCTTTTGTCATTATAAAATGTCCTACTTTGTCTCTAAAACAATTTTTGTCCTTACTGGCTAACGTGGTGAAACCCCCTCTCTACTAAAAAATACAAAAGAAAAAATTAGCCAGGCTTGGTGGCGGGCGCCGGTAGTCCCAGCTACTTGGGAGGCTGAGGCAGGAGAATGGCGGGAACCAGCAGGTGGAACTTGCAGTGAGCCAAGATCGCGCCACTGCACTCCAGCCTGGGCGACAGAGCGAGACCTGCCTCAAAAACAAACAAACAAACAAACAAACAAACAAAAAACACAATTTTTGTCTTAAAGTCTATTTAGTCTGATATTAACATAATCACTACTGCTCTCTTTTGGTTACCATTTCATGTGGTATAGTTTTTCCATCTTTTTACTTTGAGCTAATTTTTGTCTTTGAGTCTGAAGTATATCTCTTGTAGAAAACATGTGGCTGGATGTTTTAATAATTCTTATTAATTCTATTGTTGACAGGCTCTTTTTACCCCAGGATTATGAGGATGACAAACCACACAATACTCAGTCCATCCTGTTAATTTCTGTCTTCAGATTGAAATATCAATCTATTTATATTACTTATAAGACAGATTTATATCCGACATTTTGCTATTTGTTTTCTATATATCTTATGTCTTCTCATTCCTCAATTCTTACATTTTTTTATATTAAATAGATGTTTTATTGTGTATACCTTAAATTTCCTTGTCATTTCTTTTACTAGATACATTTTTAGTTATACACGGTGTTTGACCTGGGGATTGCAATTAGTTTCTTAATTCACAACAATCTGTTTCAGATTGATGTCAATTTAATTTCAATTGTATTCAAACTATTTGCTTCTATATATCTCTCTTTCCTCCTCTTTGCTTTGTATTATTGTTGTCATATCAGTTATGTCTTTATTTATGATAAGCCCATTAACACAGGCTCTAGAAATTTTGATCATTATGCCTCTAGATATAGATTTCTTTAGGTTTACACTATGTAAAGTTTGTTGAACTTCTTGGGTATATTTGGGTATGTAGATATTTGTTTTTGTCAAAGCTGGAAACCTTTTGGTTATTTATCCAACAATTCATTCTTCCTCTATCTCTCTCATCTCCTTCTAGAACTTCATTATGTATATATTGGTCTGCTTGATGGTGTCCCATGGCTCTCTAGGTGTATTAGTCTCTTCTTGTACTGCTATAAAGAAATACCTGAGACTGGGTAATTTATTTCAAAAACGTTTTAATTGGTTCATAGTTCTGCAGGCTGTATAGGAAGCAAAGAGGTTCCTGTTCAGCTTCTGGGGAGGCCTCAGGAAACTTTCAATCATGGCAGAAGGCAAAGGGGAAGCAGACAAGTCTTACATGTCCAGAGCCGGAGAAAATGAGAGCAAAGTAGGAGGTGACACATACTTTTAAACAACCAGATCTCATGAGAACTCTATCAAGAAAACAGCACTAGGGGGATGGTGCTAAACTATTAGAAACCATCCCCATGGTACAATCACCTCCACTAGGCTCCACTTCCAACATTAGGGATTACAATTCAACATGAGATTTGGGCATTGACACAGATCCAATTCATATCACTGGGGTTCTGTTCATTTTTCTTCATTCTTTTTTTCTCTTTTCCCCAAACTAGACAATTTCAATTGTCTTCAAGTTTGCTGATTTTTGTTTTTGGTCATTTCAAACTTAATGTTGAGACTCTCTAGTAAAATTTTTATTTCAATTACTGGATTTTAAGTAAGGAATTTCTATTTGGTTCTTTTTTAGAATTTCTCTCTATTGATACTGTCTTTTTAAAAAAATATTTATAATTTAATTTTAATTGTTTTTTTGAGACAGAGTTTCGATCTGTCATCCAGGCTGGAATACACTGATGTGACCTCGGTTCACTGCAAACTTCATCTCCCGGGTTCAAGTAATTCTCCTGCCTCAGTCTCCCAAGTAGCTGGGATCACAGACATGTGCCACCACACTCAGCTAATTTTTTGTGTTTTTAGTGGAGATGGGGTTTCACCATATTGGCCGGACTGGTCTCAAACTTCTGACTTCAAGTGATCCACCTGCCTCCACCTCCCAAAGTGTTGGGATTACAGGCGTGATCCACCATGCCCAGCCTCTCTATTGATATTTTCTACATGGTGAGACATTGTTCTTATGTTTTCCATAGTTCTTTAGAAATAACATGTCTAATTCTTTAAACACATTTGCAATAGCTCATTTAAAAGATTTATCTAGTTACATTCATGTTTGGGTTTCCTAAGGGACAGTTTCTACTTACTAATTTTTGTCTTTGTGCAGGCCATAATTTCTAGTTTATTTGCATTCTGAAAAGTTGATTTTGACAATTTTTGCCAGTGTTACTGCTTCTTATATGAAAGAATGAATTTTCAGAGGTTCTTAATCCATCATTCTATTTTTAAAAAATGGTTTATTTTATTTTAAGTTCTGAGATACATGTGCAGGATGTGCAGGTTTATTTCATAAATGTGTGCCCAGTGGTTTACTGCACCTATCAACCTATCACCTAGGTATTAAGCCCAGCATGTATTAGCTGTTTTTCCTAATGCTTTCCCTCACCCAGTCTCCATCCTCCACAGCCAGGCCCCAGTGTGTGTTGCCATATCTGGGAGGAGGGGCCTCTACACATCCCCATTCTCTTTTTTTTTCTCTTTGGAAACCAAAAAGTCAGAAGAAGCTAAAACATTAGGGGAGAACTGAAGGTGTCTGACTATGCCAATTCATTGGGTACAGAAGTTTCTCTAATTGGAGGGTTCAGTATTCCTCCAATTTAGCCATAAACAATAATAAAGATAGTTTATTTTATTTTATTTTTGAGACAATGTTTCACTCTGTCACCCAGACTAGAGTGCAGTGGTGAGGTCACAACTCACTGTAGCCCTACTATCCTAGCTCAAGTGATTCTCCCACCTCAGTCCTACTACCGTGGCTCAAGCAATTCTTCTACCTCTGCCTCCCAAGTAGCTGGTGTACACCACCACATCCAGCTAATTTTATAATTATTGTAGAGATAAGGTCTTTCTAGGTTGCCCAAGCTGGACTTAAATTCCTAGGCTCAAGGAATCCTCCTCCTTTGGTCTCCCAAAGTGCTGGGATCACAGGCAGGAGCCACAGAGTCTGGTCAAAGATGAGATTTTGATTTTCATTTTGTTGTCTGATTTGTTTTACTTCTCAACTGGCTTAAGAACATGATCAGGCATAAGAGTAGTGATATATGGCTTCATAAAACCCCCAACAGGGAGGGGCGCCTGCTATTGCTGAGGCTTGAGTAGGTAAACAAAGCAGCCTGGAAGCTTGAACTGGGTGGAGCCCACCACAGCTCAAGGAGGCCTGCCTGCCTCTGTAGACTCCACCTCTGGGGGCAGGGCATAGCTGAACAAAAGGCAGCAGAAACTTCTGCAGACTTAAAATTCCCTGTCTGACAGCTTTGAAGAGAGTAGTGGTTCTCCCAGCACAGTTTGAGATCTGAGAATGGTCAGACTGCCTCCTCAAGAGGTACTGAGGTACCTCCCAGTAGGGACCGACTGACACCTCATATGGCTGGGTGCCACTCTGAAACGAAGCTTCCAGAGGAACGATCAGACAGCAACATTTGCCATTCTGCAATATTTGCTGTTTTACAGCCTCTGCTGGTGATACCCAGGCAAACAGAGTCTGGAGTGGACCTCCAGCAAACTCCAACAGACCTACAGCTGAGGGTCCTGACTGTTAGATGGAAAACTAACAAACAGAAAGGACATCCACACCAAAATCCCATCTGTACGTCACCATCATCAAAGACCAAAGGTAGATAAAACCACAAAGATGGGGAGAAACCAGAGCAGAAAAGCTGAAAATTCTAAAAATCAGAGCGCTTCTCCTCCTCCAAAGGAATGCAGCTCCTTGCCTACAATGGAATAAAGCTGGATGGAGCATGACCTTGACAATTTGAGAGAAGGCGGCTTCAGATGATTGGTAATAACAAACTTCTGCGAGCTAAAGCAGGATGTTTGAACCCATCACAAAGAAGCTAAAAACCTTGAAAAAAGATTAGATGAATGGCTAACTAGAATAAATAGCATAAAGAAACCTTAAATGACCTGATGGAACTGAAAACTATGGCACGAGAACTATGTGATGCACGCACAAGCTTCAGGAGCCAATTTGATCAACTGTAAGAAAGGGTGGGTACCAGTGATTAAAGATCAAATGAATGAAATGAAACCAGAAGAGAAGTTTAGAGAAAAAAAGAGTAAAAAGAAACAATCAAAGCCTCCAAGAAATATGGGACTATGCGAAAATACCAACCTACATCTGATTGGTATACCTGAAAGTGATGGGGAGAATGGAACCAAGTTGGAAAACACTCTGCAGGATATTATCCAGGAGAACTTCCCCAACCTAACAAGGCAGGCCAACATTCAAATTCAGGAAATACAGAGAATGCCACAAAGATACTTCTTGAGAAGAGCAACTCCTGAAATGAAGGAAAAAATGTTAAGGGCAGCCAGAGAGAAAGGTCGGGTTACACACAAAGGGAAGCCCATCAGACTAACAGTGGATCTCTTAGCAGAAACGCTACAAGCCAGAAGAGACTAGGGGCCAATATTCAACATCCCTAAAGAAAAGAATTTTCAACCCAGAATTTCATATCCAGCCAAACTAAGCTTCATAAGTGAAGGAGAAATAAAATCCTTTACAGACAAGCAAATGCTGAGAGATTTTTTCACCACCAGGCCTGTCTTACAAAAACTCCTGAAGGAAGCATTATCATGGAAAGGAACAGCCGGTACCAGCCACTGCAAAAACTTGCCAAATTGTAAAAACCATCAATGCTAGGAAGAAAATGCATGAACTAACAAGCAAAATAACCAGATAACATCATAGTGACAGAATCAAATTTACAAATAATAACATTAACCTTAAATA
The DNA here is from genome assembly GCF_000951045.1 of Mandrillus leucophaeus. Taxonomy (NCBI): domain Eukaryota; kingdom Metazoa; phylum Chordata; class Mammalia; order Primates; family Cercopithecidae; genus Mandrillus; species Mandrillus leucophaeus. The sequence continues at coordinate 188,056 of NW_012101043.1, forward strand.
TAAATGGATTAAATACTCCAATTAAAAGACACAGACTGGCAAATTGGATAAAGACTCAAGACCCATCAGTGTTCTGTATTCAGGAGACCCATCTCACGTGTAGAGACACACATAGGCTCAGAATAAAGGGATGGAGGAAGATCTACCAAGCAAAAGGAAAACAAAAAAGAGCAGGGATTGGAATCCTAGTCTCTGATAAACCAGACTTTAAATCAATAAAGATCAGAAGAGACAAAGAAAGCTATTACATAATGGTAAAGGGATCAATTCATCAGGAAGAGCTAACTATCCTAAATATATATGCACCCAATACAAAAGCACCAAGATTCATAAAGCAAGTTCTTAGAGACCTACAAAGAGACTTAGACTCCCACACAATAATAATGGGAGACTTTAACACCCCACTGTCAATATTAGACAGATCAATGAGACAGAAAGTTAACAAGGATATCCAGGAATTGAACTGAGCTCTGCACCAAGTGGACCTAATACACATCTGCAGAACTCTCCACCCCAAATCAACAGAATATACATTCATCTCAGCACCACATCGCACTTATTCCAAAATTGTCCACATAGTTGGAAGTAAAGCACTCCTCAGCAAATGCAAAAGAACAGAAATTATAACAAACTGTCTCTCAGACCACAGTGCAACCAAACTAGAACTCAGGACTAAGAAATTCAATCAAAACTGCTCAACTACATGGAAACTGAACAACCTGCTCCTGAATGACTACTGGGTACATAAGGAAATGAAGGGAGAAATAAAGATGTTTTTTGAAACCAATGAGAACAAAGACACAACATACCAGAATCTCTGGGACACATTTAAGGCAGTGTGTAGAGGGAAATTTATAGCACTAAATGTCCACATGAGAAAGCAGGAAGGATCTAAAATTGACACCCTAACATCACAATTAAAAGAACTAGAGAAGCAAGAGCAAACACATTGAAAAGCTAGCAGAAGGCAAGAAATAACTAAGTTCAGAGCAGAACTGAAGAAGGTAGAGACACAAAAAACCCTTCAAAAAATCAGTGAATTCAGAAGCTGGTTTTTTGAAAAGATCAACAGAATAGATACATCACTTACAAGACTAATAAAGAAGAAAAGAGAGAAGGATCAAATAGACACAATAAAAAATGATAAAGGGGATATCACCACTGATCCCACAGAAAAACAAACTACCATCAGAGAATACTATAATCACCTCTACGCAAATAAACTGGAAAATCTAGAAGAAATGGATAAATTCCTGGACACATACACCCTTCCAAGACTAAACCAGGAAGAAGTTGAATCCCTGAATAGGCCAATAACAGGCTCTGAAATTAAGGCAATTGTTAATAGCCTACCAGCCAACAAAAGTCCAGGACCAGATGGATTCACAGTTGAATTCCACCAGAGGTACAAAGAGGAGCTGGTACCATTCCTTCTGAAACTATTCCAATCAATAGAAAAAGAGGGAATCCTGACTAACTCATTTTATTAAGTCAGTATCATCCTGATACTAAAGCCTGGCAGAGACATGCACACAAAAGATAATTTTAGACCAATATCCCTGATGAACATCGATGCAAAAATCCTCATAAAATACTGGCAAACCGAATCCAGCAGCACATCAAAAAGCTTATCCACCATGATGAAGGGGCTTCCCTGGGATGCAAGGCTGGTTCAACATACACAAATCAATAAATGTAATCCATCATATAAACAGAACCAATGACAAAAACCACATGATTATCTTAATAGATGCAGAAAAGACCTTCGACAAAATTCAACAGCCCTTCATGCTAAAAATTCTCAATAAATTAGGTACTGATGAGACATATCTCAAAATAACAAGAGCCGTTTATGACAAACCCACAGTCAATAGCATACTGAATGGGCAAAAACTGGGAGCATTCCCTTTGAAAATTGGCACAAGGCAGTGATGCCCTCTCTCATCACTGCTATTTAACGTAGTGTTAGAAGTTCTGGCCAGGGCAATCAGGCAGGAGAAATAAATAAAGGGTATTCAATTAGGAAAAGAGGAAGTCAAATTGTCTCTGTTTGCAGATGACATGACTGTATATTTAGAAAACCCCATCGTCTCAGCCCAAAATTTTCTTAAGCTGATAAGCAACTTCAGCAAAGTCTCAGGATACAAAATCAATGTGCAATAATCACAAGCATTCCTATACACCAATAACAGATAAAGAGAGAGCCAAATCATGAATGAACTCCCATTCACAATTGCTTCAAAGAAAATAAAATACATAGGATTCCAACTTACAAGGGATCTGAAGGACCTCTTCAAGGAGAACTACAAACAACTGCTCAATGAAATAAAAGAGGACACAAACAAATGGGAGAACATCCCATACTCATGGATAGGAAGAATCAACATCCTAAAAATGGCCATATGGCCCAAGGTAATTTATAGATTCAATGCCATCCCCATGAAACTACCAATGACTTTCTTCACAGAATTCGAAAACATAGGCATGGGCAAGGACTTCATGTCTAAAACACCAAAAGCAATGGCAACAAAAGTCAAAATTGACAAATGGGACCTAATTAAACTAAAGAGCTTCTGCACAGCAAAAGAAACTACCACCAGAGTGAACAGACAACCTACAGAATGGGAGGAAATTTTTGCAATCTACCCTACTGACAAAGGGCCAATATCCAGAATCTACAAAGAACTTAAACAAATTTGAAGGATATGAACTGACACTTCTCAAAAGAAGACATTTATGCAGCCAACAGACACATGAAAAATGCTCATCATCACTGGCCATCAGAGAAATGTAAATCAAAACCACAATAAGATGCCATCTCACACCAGTTAGAATGGCAATCATTAAAAAATCAGGAAACAACAGGTGCTGGAGAGGCTGTGGAGAAATTGGAACATTTTTACACTGTGGCTGGGACTGTAAACTAGTTCAACCATTGTGGAAAACAGTGTGGCGATTCCTCAAGGATCTGGAACTAGAAATACCATTTGACCCAGCCATCCCATTACTGGGTATATACCCAAAGGATTATAAATCATGCTGCTATAAACACACATGCACACA
>NW_012101043.1:191303-276694 GCF_000951045.1 Mandrillus leucophaeus
AGGTGGGAATTGAACAACGAGATCACTTGGACACAGGATGGGGAACATCACACAACGGGGCCTGTTGTGGGTTTGGGGGAGGGGGAGGGATAGCATTAGGAGATATACCTAATGTAAATGAGGAGTTAAGGGGTTCAGCACACCAATATGGCACATATATGCATATGTAACAAACCTGCACGTTGTCCACATGTACCCTAACTTAAAGTATAATAATAGTAATAAAAAAAAAACCAACACAGTATCATTTATAATCAGGTACTACAAATTGCTAAATTTTTATAATTAGTGTAATTTAAATGAAGGAAATATATTCAAGAAAAACAAAAACACCAGGAAATGTTTTCTTTTCCCTCATGTGCTTAATATTTTTGGTGAATAGTAATTATAGAGCTAACACATGTTCACTATAGAACTTTTACAAAATACAGGTAATTATAACACAAGACATAACTCTGGAGAAAATAATTTGGAAGTATCACTTAAAATCTCTCTAGAATTTTTTTACATACACACATACACATTTATCTTTCTATCACTAATTATATCTTTACTAGCATAGTTGTTCATAATACCAATGCCATATAATTTTATATTCTATCTTTTAATTTAACACTAAAATTATTTTGTAACATTGTTTTCTTTCAAAATATGACTTGCAATATCTGTATAGTATTCCATTTCATAGGTATACCATACTTTACTTAAATATTCCAATTATTTGGAAAATGTACATGCTTTTAAAATTAAATATGCTTAATTGAATACATGTGTGCATATAGCTTCATAAATTATAACCCTAATACAAACTCCTATATTTGAAATTATAGAGCCAAGGGAACTATTTCTAAATTTGCTTCCAGAGTTTGAAATAATTTATATAACCATGGACAGCATAATAAAATTTTTTATGTCACTTATGTGATGGGTAATATCTCACATAAATAACCAATTAAAATGTTTGGGTATCTTAATCTTGTTTAAATTTTAATTTTTTAATTTAATTTTAATTTTAAGTTCAGGGGTACATGTGTAGGTTTACTATATGGGTAATCTTGTATTATGGGTGCTTGTTGTACAGATTCTTTTTTCACCTAGATATTAAGCCTATTACCCATTAATTATTTCTCCTGATCCTCTACCTCTTCCCACCCTGCACCCTCTAATGGGCCCCAGTGTCATTGTTCCCTATTGTGTGTCCAAGAGTTATCATCATTTAGCTCCTACCTACAAGCGAGAATATGTGGTATTTGGTTTTCTATTCTTGCATTAGTTTGCTAAAAGTGATGGCCTCCAGCCCCATCTATGTTCCTGGAAAGGACATGATCTAATTGTTTTTTATGGCTGCATAGTATTTCATGGTGTATATGTAGCACATTTTCTTTATCCAGTCTATCATTGATGGGCATTCTGGTTGGTTCCATGTCTTTGCTATTGTAAATAGTGCTGCAATAAACATATGTGTGTATGTGTCTTTATAGTAGAATGATTTATATTCCTTTGAGTATATATTCAGTGATGGGATCGCTGGGTCAAATGGTATTTCTGTTTTTAGGTCTTTGAGGAATCACTACACTGTCTTTTACATAGATTGAACTGATATACACTCCCACCAACAGTGAATAAGTGTTCCTTTTTCTCCACAACCTCACCAGCATCTGTTATTTTTTGACATTTTAGTAATAGCTATTCAGACTGGTGTTAGATGGTAACACAATGAGATATCACTTCATACCAGTTAGAACTGCTATTATTAAAACCATTCATTGTGATTTTTATTTTCATTTCTCTAATGATCACTGAGCCTTTTTAAAATATGATTGTTGTCCACATGTATGTTTTCTTTTGAAAAGTGTCTGTTCACATCCTTGCCTACTTTTAAATGGAGTTGTTCGTTTTTATCTTGTAAATATGTTTAAGTTCCTTATGGATGCTGAATTTAGACCTTTGTCAGGTAAATGTATCGTTGGCCAAAAAATTTTTCCATTCCGTAGGTTGTTTGTTTACTCTGTTGATAATTTCTTTTGTTGTGCAGAAGCTTGTTAGTTTAATCATATCATTTTTGTCAATTTTTGTGTTTTAATATCTTTTAAAAAATTACTGAGGTTTATTCGCTCCAGTATTAGTTTCCTAGGGCTGCCATTACAAAGTACCAAGTACGGTCTCAGTATTTTTGATGTTAGGAATCAGAAATCAAGTACTTGAGAGGGCCATACTCTCTCTCTCTCTCTCTTTCAGCTTTAGGATAACATCCTTTCTTGCTACTTCTAGCTTTTGGTGTCTGCCAGCAATACTTCTTCCTTAGCTTATAGATGCATTGCTGTAGCAACATGGTTGCTTTCTGCCCTTTGTGTGTGCACATTGTCTTTCATCTGTGTGTGTCTGTGTCCAAACTTCCTTTTTATAATGACACCAGTCATATTGTAAATAAGGTCACATTCTGAGAGACTGGGGTTAGGACAACATATTTTTTGGAGGGAGGGAGGAGTGGGACATAATTTTGCCCATAACAACTACCTATTTTTTAAAATTAGGTTTATATACCTGGTTTTCCACTGAGAGTTTAATTTTTATAAGCTTATTTTAAAGTGTTTTTTAATATCTAAGGTTGGTATATGTTATAACATTAATAACAAAAATTAGTAATAGTTTTCACTTTGTTATTTGGTATAAACTTAGTCTTTTGTTTTTAAAAGCCTTAACAAATTAGTTATTTATGTTATTTGGAGGGAAGTGGATGGAGTCTCACTATGTTGACCAGGCTGGGCCCAAGTTCCTGGACTCAAGCGATCCTCCTGCCTCAGTCTCTTGAGTAGCTGGGACTACAGGTATGTGCCACTGTGCCTAACAGGCATTAATTTATGTTGATCTTTTTCTTTTACTTCTACAATATAGAGTGTAAAAAAAACCTTTTTCTAACCACCTGAGAGATGAACGGTGGTTTTATTCTTTATATTTAATTGTTTGTCCTTTCTGGCATTTATTTTGATAAGTTGTGTGGAAAAAGTATTTATCTTCCTCTTTTCCTCCCTCCTACCACTTGCTCTCTCTCTCTCTCTTTCTTCCTGATTTCAAATAGATTTTCTACCATTTTAAAACTTGTCTCTCAGCCTGATAACAGAGGTTACTTCTTGAGAACATGTTTCTCTAGTCATGATTGTGTGTACACACACACACACACACACACAGGAGAGCAGTGTTACAGTACTGGAGACTGGGGGATAACCACAAACAAGACTGAGGGGAAAAGTGTGTCGTGATCATCTCTCAGTTTAAGCCTGAAAGGAATCTAAACATTTTTTAACTACTGAAAACCCCATTTCCCTGGGGCCCACTTCCTCTGCAATGTATGGTCTTTCTGAGGGCTGCCTTTACGTCACGATTCCTCAGACAGTAAATGATGGGGTTGAGGAGTGGAACAATGACAGTGTAGAGAACAGATACCACTTTGTTGGAATTGTAGGCATACATGAGTTTGGGACGGGCATAGGTGAAAAGGGTTGTGGAATAGAAGAGAATTACAACGGTCAGATGGGAGGCACAGGTGGAGAATGCCTTTTGGCGGCCCTGAGCAGAAGGGATCCTGAGGATGGTGGCAAGGATAGCAGCATAGGATGCCACCACAACACAAAGAGGAAGAGCAATGACCATGAGGGCCAAGAAGAAGTCCACCAGCTCAGCCTGTGAGGAGTCCTCACAGGAGACGTTAAGGAGTGGAGAGATATCACAAAAGTAGTGATTGATCTGAGGCGTGCCACAGTAGTGAAGTTGTGCTATAAAAACCATCTTAATCATGGCAGTCATGAGTCCACAGAACCAGCATCCTCCAGCCAGTGTGCCACAGAGCTGGTTGATCATGATGACTGGGTAGCGTAGTGGATTACAAATGGCTACATAGCGGTCAAAGGCCATGACAGCAAGAAGGATGTACTCAGTGCAGACAAAGGTCACAAAAAAGTAAAGTTGAGTCATGCAACCATTGAAGGAAATACTCTTGTCGTGACTGAGGAAGTCAACAAGCATCTTGGGGCTGATGACTGTGACATACCACATCTCCAGGAAGGAGAGGTGGCTCAGGAAGAAGTACATGGGCTTATGTAGCTGCCCATCACTGTGGATAGCTAAGATGATAAGAAGATTCTCTAGCAGTGTCAGCAAGTAGGTTGCCAGGAAAACGGAGAAAAGAAGAAGCTGGAAGGCTGGTCGTGTTGGAAACCCCAGAAGAATGAAATGTGCTGTCACTGTACGATTATCTACTTCCAGAATTATGGTGGTCATGACTGGCTGTGGGCACAGACAAAGTCAGTTCCTTCCATGACACAAGCACTAGTCTATGGTTATTTGTAATGATAGAGCCCACCACTAGCAAATTTATCACAATAGGAGGTCTCTGCTTTTTTATCTGACTGCCTCTTGAATTATGGTGAGAACCAAAGCTTTTGAGAAAAGGGAGCTTATATTTTAACTTGTTTTCAAATTTTCTCAAGAGCAGTAACTTGTCCAAGGTCACACGAAATAGAGGTTATAACTTTCTAAATCCTAGTTCTGTGCTTTGCCAATATATCACTTTTGGGCACACAAAACAATTGGTCTTAAGACCACCCTTTCGATACAGGCAAAACATCCCCATCTACTGAATATGGCGAGGAGGAAGAAGGCCCAATTACCCATTCTCTAGGGGCAATTTGTGTGACTCTGGAGTGGTTGCATGACCCCACTTACCTGTAAAATGCAGAGAATTTTCCTGCTTTTGTCTAACAAGGTGCTTAAGCTTGAATGAAGCAATAGCTGAGCCCACCCACAGGACTAACAGCAAAATCAGGTTTGATGCAATTATTCACCAGCTTTTCAGAGAGCAAACCTGATTGGATAACTTGAAGGGTAATATTTTCTTCAATACAATCCATTGTATAAAATGCTTGCTTAGGAGTTTGACAAAAGTGCATTCAAATCCAACTTTTGTCTTCATATATCTAAGTGAGAATACCACATAATCTTTTAGAATACTAGTTACTTTATTTATAAAATGGGGATAATACAATGGGGTTCACATTTTGTGAACATCAAATGGGATTTAGAGTTTAAATTCAGTTCCTGTGATATTTGCTGTTACCTTTCCAGGCTACTCCACTTACCCCCACATACATAGCTCCTCCTCCTTTTTAAGCAACACACACTCTACCCCACACACAGAGCTTCCCCCACCCCAACTTCGACTCCTGCCGAAAACAGCAAAAAACTGGTGCAAACAGCAGCCATTGTTAATGAGAAAAGGGAGAGGACTGTGGGACTTTTCCAAGGGTGCTAAATTAGAAAACCATAATCTGTTGGGAGTAATATCAGAGAAAACGAGCAAATTAGTGACTCTTCTGCATTTCTGTTCATTAGTTTCGCAAAATGTGTTACCTCTTTTTGTGTTAGGCTGAGAGTCATTCCCAAACCTATTGATACTAAACACCTTCCCATTTCAGGTCTCGCTCTGTGTCCTATTGCTTCCATTCTCTTTTCTACTCTTCTCCAGAGCCACTTTCACTCTTGTTCCCCATTTCTCAACAGCTCAATTTTATGGTATAAATGTGTAGGACAACTAGGAAAGGGTTTTTTTTTTTTTAATTCTTAAGGAATGACCATGAGGTGAAAGAGCCAGAAAACTACTGCCCACACTATCCATTTCCTCTTCCCACTTAGATTTCAGCTTTAGAATCCTGAAAGAAAGGCAGAATAGAAAGCACGATTATTCCTTGTTACAGAGGAAAATGGACACAGATAATCCAGAAAAGGCAAATAATATATTACAGTGTAAATGCAAATAATTTTCTTTTCTGTTGGAATACAGTTCCTGAGAAACACACTCACAAACACAAACACACGCACAGTCAACACAAAACCTGTCCTTGCTCACCACAGCGTGGTATTCACTAGGCAGTGTGGGAGTGGGACGTACAAGCAAGTCCCATTATGAACCTCCTAATCTTTTTCTTCATCCTGATTTAAAAAAAAAATCTTTGCGTCCAAAAATTCAAACCAACTTAAAATCTATTCGTGAAGAGTGTAGGCCAGACTCCACCTTGCTCTCTGTTACTACATCACCATCCTTTTCAACGAATTGATGAAATGAACATGTTTCTAGCTATTGAGGGTAGTATTACTATTTGGGAGGCACTTTCTTGGTTCATAGTAATAGGATATAAGTCTCCAGAGTTATGTCCTTGGGCTTAATCTTTGTGTCTATTTTTTTTAATATTCTAGAAAACCATAGGCAAGACATTATACCCTAATGTCATCTTTTCTCGGGACCACCCACAGTGTCCTGCAGAAGATGCCTAGCCTAAAAAGCGTAGTTAGAATAATTCTACTAAAAAATGCAATATATTCTCCATTCCTTTGCAATAGATATTGTCATTCTTAGGGTAGTTGCTTCAGATGTGAAGCTGGAAATAAAAACAACTAATTTAATTTTAAGAATAAGAATAAGTAAATAAAGTGGGAGATAGTTTCACAGAACTATGCATTTATTCATTCTTCCTCTAATTCCAGCAGAGTCCAGATGAAGCTCCACAAAGTAAAAATACAAAGAAATAAAAAGGAAAGGGAGTATACAGTATTATATAAAGAACATCTGATTAAGCAGCTTTATCATTTGAGCATGGAATTTAGCTTTGAGGTCTCTAGCAGTCAAGTAGAAGAGGAAAACAATTCAAAGTACAATATGCTCTCATTCAAGTTTCAAAATTATTCACACATATGTATATACAGAATTATGTTTTGATAAATGTGAAAGTTAATGTATAAAGAGGTAGAGTGCTTTATCAAAAGGCACATACATTGTAGATATAATAAGGGTCTAGATTTCCTAATTCCTAAAACTAGCCATAAATTTCTAGGGCTAGATTGTCTGAGTCACATCCTAGTGCCTTCTAAGATTGTTGAGACAGCCCATTGGGCAGGCTTGTGAGGAAGAGAGCAAGGCTCGCAGAGTTAACAGCCTTCCCTCCAGTGGAAGTTTTATAGCAACTGGATTCTGAGGAGGCTCTGCTGAATATATGGAAGCATCTTTACTCCCAGATGGTAACTCACATTTGTGTATGTGAAAGCACATGTACATCATTCTATCTGATCTTCACCATCGTGGAGTTAGCACCAATGTCACAGTGCTGACTTGACGCGAAGATATTAAATGTCTAGCTGAACGGTACACAGCTAAGTTGCTTAACGGCAGAATTGGAATTAAACAGCAAATTTATTTTTTTATAATCCACTGATTTTTGTGTATGAGTATGTAGAGGATGATCTATGAATTGGGTGAGGCCTTTTTTTTTCTTCTGAGAATTAAATTGTACCTTTAAAAAGAGTTTTAATGGCACTCTATGAAAGGAATGAAAATTTAAGGAGAATCAAAGGGCCAGGCTGAGAACCAAGAGCCAGTTTGAAGGTTTCCAGTACTCTGGATCTCTACCATATTACCTAGCAGCAGGTTAAACCATCTCACTTTTTCTTGTAGCCAACTGTCAGTTATGCATTGTGGACTTGTCTGATGAAATAATAGCATTTTAAAATCAGTGGTATTTTAATTCAAACTTCTTTTTTTCCTCAGATAAGGAAATCCCAAAGTGATTTAAGTGATTTTTCTCTAAGTTTAAACAACTATATAGTGGCACAGTAGCAATTTATTAATGATTACATTTCAGTCCCTGGCAAGCGTTAATCCCCAATTGTCTTATACAATTCATTCAATTTAATTCCTTCTATGGCTCACTGTTATCTTACACACTTCATTCAAATTAATTCCTTATCTGACCCAATTATTATTAGCTCAAGAAGGACAAATCACCTTAAGTTTTAGCCTGATTTGTATAGAATCATAAAAGTTAATGTGAGTCTTACAACAATGATTTTCTCAAAAATATATTTTTTAGCTTTCACAATTGCTTGTCCATTGTATTGATCATGTACACACACACACACACACACACACACACACACACATTGCTAAGCAAGTAGAATGAGATCCTTCAGCTCTAGAAACACAAGATTGTAGGACTGCAAAGAACCTGAGAGGCAACATGATTTAGCTCCCTACCACATTTGTGAATCACCAATGTATAGATGCAAGTATTCACCCAGACTTTGCCTGACTTTTTCCAGGAATGGAAATCCAGTATCTATAAAACTAGCCATACTTTAAATAAGAGAAACTTTTGATTTGGGAGGTGGAAGGCTTTCTCTTCTGAACCCCAATGCACCCACATTCATGGGTCCTGGTTCTGTTTCTGAAAGTAAGTCTCGCCACCTTCTCAAAGGATAGACTTCACTGTTTGAAAATAGCCATAAGGTCCTTTAAACCTCCAATTCCCCCCCCCCATCAGCACCCCCATTACCCCTGTCTCATCAGGTCTCTCCTTTTTTAGATTAAGCCACTCAATTTCCATATATATGTATGGAGAATATATATACACACACACACACACACACACACACACACACACACATCCGGGTTATCAGTTCCCTAAAGATTGTGATCATCCTCTTTGGATGATTCCAGCTTAACTGGGACATTTAATGGGGACAAATATCATCAGGCTATGGAAAATACAATTGGTATTTAAGGCTTAGTTTCACTCTGGAATCAGAGAATAAGAGTATCTTCTTTTTCCCCTTGAGCCTTCCACCAGAAAGTAACAAGAGGCTCTCTTTCTGATTTCCCAGGGAGGGTGGATATGACCTTTCCCATAGCTAGTGGGCAATGAGCCCAGGATAATAATGGGTCTAGGAAATGACCTGCTCTGTTGTTTGTGGGAAAATGAGGTATAGGGAAGAAAATGTATACCGTCAAATTGCTCCTGGTAATGGAGGCATTTTAAAAATTGCCATACAAGCTCTGTAGGGATTGGTTTGGCCAAACTGAGGGTCTCAGAAGTCTTCAAAAATGGAACATAGGTAGTGAAAGAAATAACAGAGCAATCACTTGTGCTCAATCTGATCTTCTACTAATTCCTGCAGGGAAGTGAGAAAAAAAATTATAGATTAGCCAGAGGTGGACATATCAGTCTTGGACCCTCAATAGTAAGGCATTTGCTAAAATGTAGGAACACATTCTTGCTCCTTCAAATCGGTTTTAAAGGGATACAATTCTAATCCAGCTCCCTTTTCCTAGGCCCTTTCAGGAACAAATGTGCTTCAGGGTGATATGTGTAACAGCTCCTAGGTTTGTGGTAGGACAGAATGCCTTGCTGCTTTGTAGTGAGCCCCTCTCCACCTCTCTGTTTCTACTGTGAGTTGGCTTTGAAGACTTTAGCAGAAAAATATCTATTTCATATCCCTGATCCTCTATACTTTATAACTTTCCAAAACCATGACTTGTATTTTGAAATAATTTAATTTCCATCTAGGTCCTTTGGGAAAAGTGGCTTAATTTCTATGGGTCTCATTTGGGTATGATTAATCTTTGCAGTTTATTTCAGGATTTCAAGTTGAAAACAAATGTGGTCACATAATGTGATGCATCTTTTTGACTAACCAGGACAACAGAAAGGGAATTTTTCTTGCTCTACGGCACTATCACTAGAAATTCTAGTGTTCTATAGCACTGTAGGATGACTGTAGTTAACAATAAAATAAAACATAGTTTCAAATCGCTAGAAGGAGGATATTGAAAGTTCCCAGCACTTAGAAATTGTCAGTGTTTGAGATGATGAATACGCAAATTATTCTGATTTGATCATGGTTCATTACATGGATCAAAACATCACTATATACCTCACAAATATATACAATGATATATATATATATATACACATATTAATTAAAAATAAAAGAAAAAATGTAGCAGGAGTAATATTATAAGCCATCCGACTCTCCAGACATCACTGTCTGTCAGTCCCTGCTCTTATTTAACATAAAAGCACACATGCCTGCTCACATACCTATGTTCTATCCACCCCTTCTCGCATGCACATGTTCATTCATCTACACCGGTCCATTAATTCCATCCTCTATGCCACTTTCCCTTTTTGTGTCCCTTATATCAGAGTAGATTTGGAATCTGTGCTTTGAAAGGCAGAGTCGTGCAGATGCATTAAGTTGAGGCATCTTCAGAACGGACCTTTGGGAAATTTTCATACTCAGGCCTATTTCACCAAGAGTAAGTTATCACAGTGGAGTCTTAAAATGACATGAGAATCCATATTACACTATATTTCTTAATCCTTAACATATTTCATATGGCTAGATATATACAGATGCTGAAAAAAATCTTTGCGAAACTGGAATTAATCTATGTATATACTAAATTCCTCTCCATCTATAACTTGTGTCACTACCCATTATAGGCTTAAAGATGACAAACTATCTTTAAAAATCAATAAAATAAAATTTTGGATGAATCAGTAATTTATATACAATTTATCTTCAATTATTCCCTACTTTCCTTCATAAAAATAAATAATTAAAAGATGGCTAAATTCCCTTTTGGAAATATCTGAGAGTCTTTTTTCAACTCACCATTTTCTCAGGAATGTAACCATTTTCCTACCTAGTTTTATCAAGGATGGCCAGCTTGCGCTGAGAAAAGAGAAGAAATCATGTAGACCAAGAGAAGGAGAACAACGTACATAAGCCTAGAGAGTTTCTGGGCAAGTCTGGTTATGTCTCTGCTTGAAGAACGCACAGAATGGAGCTATTTGTGTTTCTGCCTGCTTTCAAGCTACTGGAGGAGACAAACCAACTCCCTTCTACCCACAAGAGACCTCCCAAGAGACACAGCCTTCAGGAATACATTTGGCCTTTCCAGGGCTCAAGGGGATCCTGGGAGGATATTAAGGAAGAGCTAGCAAGCTAAGTGAAGTCTCCAGGCACAAAAGAGACCTTAGACTGGCTGGAAGTACACTGCCTGTCCTCCCCAATGAGACGGGAAGAGGAACGTGGCGAGGGGAAATGCGTGTGCATGTGTGTGTGTGCGCGTCCTCTTTCTGAGGAACAATCTCACAAATAATGTCTTCCAGAAAAAGACAGTGTAATTCAGAAAATAAGAATGGTAAGTACCCTTCCTTATTTGGGGACCCAAGTGTATGAGCACATGCACATTTGCAAACTCCAAACACATTCAGGTATTGTGCTTATAAGTATACACAGAAGTAACTGTAATGCATCAGTAACTCAATAGATGTGAACAATGAATATACTACATTCAGATGATATATGTATTTTTAAAAAAGAGTAAGAACATGCTATGTATTTACTCTTATTATCTACAACCAGTACACATTCAGAAGCATACAGATGCTCAGAGAATGTAGATGACAATAAGATTATATGGAAAACAAACTGGCATGGACATTGGACAGTTATCTCTTTATTTATATATGTTGTTTCCTGGGTTTGGATACTTGCACATCCAGGATAATTAGCTTTAGAACCACAGACCTAGGACTATCGTAGCACGTGAACAGGCTCTGTTGGGTTTTGATATGCACTACTATGAAGGATGTTGACCATTGTAGGGAATTGTGCTTTTCTGGAGTTGGGAAAGATGAAAACTAGCCAAAAAAGAATAACATCTCCCAATAAAAAATTAAGCTCTTTATTTTAAAATAACAGAATTCCCCTAAGGAAAATAGTAAAACCCTTCAGATTCCAAAGGGACTAGTTCATATTTTTAGGAGTAACCACTCTTTACTCCTCACCATTTTTCAATTTGATAAAAAATTTTAAAAAGAAATTTTTTCCCATAGAAAACGGGGATAACACTTCATTTATTTCCAGGCAGTCTCTTAGCTCATTACTGGTTCTTTGGTGACATTCTGTGTTACCATTCTATAGGAATCTGACCATTCATTCAATAAATATGTATTGAGAACCTTCTAAGTGTCAGGAGCCATTCTGGTCACATGTCACTACTCTTTTCAAATAGTTTTACTGTAATAGTTTTATTCGGCCCTTAGGAATTTGACGACAGACTTCAAGAACAAGAACCTCTTCTGATAACAGAGGAGGTTCAAACTGAGTGGTATTAAACCTCTGTTTCCTATTTACTATTATCTAAAGTTCAGTAAATAAGAAGTATAGGTTTAATACCACTCAGTTTTAATTCCATTCTCTTGAAATAGAGAAGGAAAACATGATACAGATAATTAAAAATTGCTGCGAAACGGAAAAGAAAGAGGACATGGCTTTCAAGTCAGCAAAACATGGATTTGTATTGCTCTTTGTCAGCTTTGGGATGCAAGTAAGTTCTCAAACCTTTGGAAGTATTACGTTCTTCATCTTAAAAGGTGATACATCAAACCAAAGGTTAGTCTTGAGTAGCAGCTCCGAGTAAAGACTCTGCAGTTAGAGTGCCATGGTTCAAATCCTGGCTCAGCCATGTCTTATTACATAACCTTGGGCAAATTATTCTATCTCTCGGGTTTTTTTTAATTGGAAAAATAAAACAATAAGAGTACTTATCTCTTAGAATTATTGTGATGATGGTATGGGTTATATATGTAAGCTGTTTAGAATAACACTTGCCATACAAATATATGCTTTTATGTGTGAGTATTTGTATTATGTCAAGCAAATAGAAGGTGTTCAGAAAAGTTAATTTAATTTCCAATTTCCTTTATAATTTATTTGCACATGAACATAAGAATTTTTGCCATTTTTGAAATTTTTAATATATTTGAAAGAAACAATGAAGCTGTTTCTGACTAAGTGACTCATGAGTTAACTGGCTTCTTCATCAAGAGACTGTTCCATTTTTCCAGTTTTCATGTTAAAGTAGAGGCAGAGCCCACTGTATGCTACTTCTTAAATAACTTCTGTTTATTTAATTTGTAAAATTTGGTGAAACATAGAGTGATTGAGACTCTTAAAATTATTTTAAAATTACTAGACTAGGGATTCTCAAGAAAAGAGACTTCTCCCAAGTCATTGCTTTTCATTACAATGTCTGGTACATAGTAGGCACCTAAAATATCTGCTCAATGAGGAAATGAGTTGAATCCCATTTTATTTAAATAAATAAAAATGTGTAACTTCAGTGGAGAGGAAAATAAGGAATTGCAGAAGTTCCTGGCTCATTAAGTACTATTGTGGGGAGATTTGTAGAAAAAAATATGATTACTGTCTTAGATAGTTAAAAAAAATCTTCCTAACTAGTATCGTGAACTGAGTAACAAATACAAACAAAACCTGGTCTTTTCTTGGTTTATAATCATTTCTCAATACAAAAATATGTAGTTAGAACTATGAGTGCTTAAAATGGAAAAAAAATCTAAGTTTGTCATTATTTTCTGTCAAAAAATAAATAGTTTTAAGAGTTAATATTAAAAAACAATAGACTAGATCTTCGAGTTGAGTGACAAAAAGCACATGCTTATATATTGTGAGAAGTTTGGCTCTGAGAAAATATTCACAATGATTATGCATTTATCTTTGGTGAGAAGAAATAGGATAATGTTTAGATGAATGAGTTAAAGTTTACTACGGACCTATTTTTCTTTTGCGTTAGTATTTTATAATTCTTTCTGAACATTGTAAAGTTTCTATATCCTCTCTAAAGTCACAAAAATTTTGAAACAGATGATCATGTTTTGTACCTTCTATAAAGTGTCTTGTAAATAAAGATCATAACATTTTTATTTTCTTTTTAAATTCAAGCCCAATTTAGTCAATTGGATGAATAGTGTTGCTATTTTAAAAAAGATTAATTTCATTCAAAAAATCCTGATACCCCATGTGCTTTTTTCACATTGCATGCCTCTGTCAAAACATCTCATGTGCCCCGTAAATATATACAACTGCTACGCACTCTAACTTTTTAAAAAACAAATTAGATGGCCAATAAAATAATAAAAAAATAAAATCATGATAAACTTCACTGCATGCTACTTTACTGCTCCCTCTCTGTTACCTTTATCTGGTGAAAAGCTGACTGCACTGAGTACAAATTAAGAACCTTAAGAAATAACAAAACAAAATCAAGTAAAATAAAACAAAGCAAAGTGCATCAAAATAAAATAAAACAGCCTCAGTAATAGTTACTGGAATTGCAGATATCATGTCAGGAAAAAAAAAAAAAACCTACTTTTTCCCTGGCTAGTCTTTTTAATTGCAATATTAAAGAGACAGTAACTATAACACCTGATAGAAATGGTTCATTGTTGTTGCACAGAATAAGAAAAGACAACACTTCAAAATGACTATTTGTTTTTATTTTCACTCATCTTATGGGCACTCACTTATCGAGCTTTTTCACCTTTCCAATTTCTTCAAATGTCGAACAACCACAGAATGTTCGACGTTGAGTTCTTTGGCAACTTCTCATGTAGTTGTAAAAGACTCAGCTTCAAAGATTGCTCTCAATTTATTGTTGTCAACTTCTGATGGCCAGCCACTATGCTCCTCATCTTCAAGGCTCTCATCTCCTTTGCAAAACTTCTTGAACAACTGCTGCACTGTACATTTTTTAGCAGTTCCTGGGCCAAATGCACTGTGACTTGCAAAGAAAAGTGGATTTTATGTAACAACTGGTGATGACCAGCTCAGTGGTGGGATGGAGAAGCTCCAAAGCACTTCTCAAAGCCAAACTTGCACCACAAAAAGGTCATGGTCACTGATTGGTGGTCTGCTGCCGATCTGATCCACCACAGATTTCTGAATCCCAGCAAAACCATTACATCTGAGAAGTATGATCAGCAAACCAATGAGAGGCAACAAAAACTGCAACACCGTTAGCCGGCACTGGTCAACGGAAAGGGCCCAGTTCTCCAGAACATGCAACTGCATGACACACAACCAGTGCTTCAAAAGTTGAATGAATTGGGCTATGAAACTTTGGCTTATCCACCACATTCACCTGACCTGTCACCAAACAACTATCACTTCTTCAAGCATCTTGACAACTTTTTGCAGGAAAAACACTTCTACAACCAGCATCATGCACAAAATGCTTTCCAAGAGTTCATCAAACCCCGAAGTACGGAATCTTACACTCCAGGAATAAACAAACTTATTTCTCATTGGCAACAATGTGTTGATTGTAATGATTCCTATTTTGGTTAATAAAGATGTGCTTGAGCCTGGTTATAACGGTTTAAAATTCACAGTCCAGAACCACAATTCCTTTTACGCCAACCTAGTTCAATTTTTCAGCCATACGACTAAACACCCATGATTTTTATACATTTCTGCATCTCTAGCCTTAGTGTGTTGAACTTTCTTCCCATATTTATTACCTTCTAGATGGCTTTTGGAATTCCAGGCATCAAATCCAGGTTCAGAAAAGGGAAAGGGGCAGTGCTAGCACCAGCACCAGCCATCTCTTTCTCTCTAGAAGATAACCTCTCCAGTAGAATTCCATTTCTGTTTTATTGGGAAAATATTAGATAAATAGCCAGTCTTAGTTTCAAGAGAAGCTGAGATATCAACTGTATGGCAGAAATGTAGGTTTATTGCCTGGGTCAGGCATGTTTTCAGCTTCAAAAATTTAGGTTATCATAGCAATGAAAAATGAGATCACTTTTGGCCAGGCAACTAAAAAACAGCCACTTATTTTCTTAATCGAAACTGAGTTGCAAATAAGAACCATTTGCAAAGCATGTTTTATATTAAAAGCACCATTGTTGGAGTAAAATAGAATATTTGAAGAAATCTATGAAGTAAGTGGTTAAACCCATCAACACCATGGGAATCTCTCACAGTAGAGGAAGAACAAATCAAAAGCACTGTGATCTCCCAATGGGAAAAAATATGACTATGACATGACGAGAGTCATAGAAATAGCAAGTTTTAATCATTTTTTAAAGGAGGAACTTCACTGACTCAATCTGATGACATCTTGGCACAATACTAGATTGTACAATTGGGAAGGCTAAACTTTCTGATCAACTTGTTACCTACTCCACATTGCTACAAAGTTGCTTGGAGTTTCCTTTCTGTATGTGCCTTAGAGAAAGCCAATTCTCCAATCTCAGTCTGAGTAAGAGTGGTTTAATACGTGGTTAATGGAACAGGCATATCCTTTAGAAGCATATCATGATATTTGTAATGATAAAATGATAATAATGATGGAGCTTGGCATTTATTAAATGCTTACTGTGAATTAACGGTATTACATGCCAGAAGGTCTTCTTAGGTTCCAGCAAACAAACCCACACACTATCAAAGGCCTCACCTGGCATAAAATTAACTCAGGGAAACAGGATAGTAAATCCAACACTCCAGAAGGGCAGTTTTAGGAGTTTCTCTTACGGGAAAGAAGTCCTGAAAGCAGTTGAAGGCATAGGCTCTGTCATTTAAAGTCATAGCTCAGGTAGGAGGACATAAGATTTCATCAAGGGGTGCAGAGTTCACCTTAACTTGGAATCCTCAAGCTCTGTAAGCGCCTATATCACTTGTAACAATTTCATAGGCATCCATAGCTTCTAGAATTCCCTGCCAAAGACATGCCAAGTTACAAAAGTAGCCTGAAGCTATTATTTCCCACTAGATATCCATAACACATTAATCATCCTCCCAGTTCAGGGGTCATTTGCTGATCAGAGATAATTTGTGCCATAAGTAATGTTGTGTAGTAATGTTTATTAGGTTTCTAGGGAAGCAGAACTAGAAATTAATCCAAGATCAAATTTATCCACAAAGAGAAAACAAAGCTAACTCTTTGCCCACATATGCATTATTTATTTAATATTTGCAACAAACCCATATGATGGAAAGGGTATTATTTTTATCATCAAAGAGAAATTATGAGCAGAGATGTAAAGTTTCTTGCCTATGATCACATAACTTGTTATTAGTAAAGCCAGGATCAAATTGAAATTTGCTGGTTCTAGGGTCTGAATTCTGAACTCCATGTCTCTCATAATTCTATGGAAGGAGAGGAGAATGTAATGTAAATTGAGCTATGTTCAGAGATATTTCTAAGGCTATTTAGAAATTTTATGAAAATAAAACAACTTAAACTGTTTTAAGTATCAGCTCTTTTATTGTTATTTTGTTTTTAATACTGGAAAATCTAAAATGATTGTTGATACAGGAGTTTGCATTGATGGACACATATCTTTTTCTCCCTCAAAATCTGTCTCAGAATAGGCAAATGTGCACTGATCAACAATCTGTGTTTATTGGAATTTGTTCAATTGCATATTTATTTTGTGTCACATATCCCACATCTAAATAATCATTGAATTTTGTTCAATATGCAGAAATTTGGGTAAATGAGCCTAGATTCAAGATAAGAAAAACTTCTCTGAGCAATTCAAGTAACTTTCCAACAATCAAAGGAACTTGCTACAATACCTATGATTCAGACTATGAACCTGAGACATCCCAATTGCCATAGAGATATCTGCATCCTATCTATGGCTCTTCAATCTTCTTTCTTATGGAGGCATTTTCTGTTCTTACAGTCCTTTGACTAGGAACACAATTTAAAATATTTCACAATTGGTATGGCCCTGGCACTAATTAGTTAAAACAGGTGCTGGCCATAGTGAAAGAGAAGATCTGTATATAAGCTTTGTAGAACATTTTACCTACTACTTGGTCAATATTTGTTAGGTCAACCAGCTTTATATTCCCCTGAGACTCAAAGAAGGGAGAAGGAGAGGATATTTAGCCATATTGAGTCATGAATATATGGCTAAATATCAGCACTGCATCTCTCTCTGCTTTGACTTTCAATGAATATGAGTTTTGTAGAGGTAAAGGGTATTGATAAGATGATATGAAATTAGGTCTTGGGGTATAACATACTTGTGCAATTTCTTATGAAAGTGGGATTTGAGAATCTGGATCTTTGAAATTGTTACGTGGAAGTCTACCAAATTTTTTTATTGAGCTGTCCACCAGTAAATTCCCTTACTGTCCACGAAATAGGAATCCCAGGAAGTTTTGAAAATTATTCATGGCAGGGTAACATTCCAAACATACTCAGTAACACTCCCCACATATTTTTGGGGGGGAATCTTTATTTTAACAAATTCCCAGGTGATTCTTATGCAGCTAGTCCAATCTTAGTTTGAAAACCCCTGTAAAAAATAAATGATTCATAAACTTTCATTTGTATCAGAAGGTCCCAGACAATATTTAGAGAAAATGTTGGCAAATTATATTTATGTTCCCTTTAAGCCCATTCTGATTCCTTGAGGAGGCCCTATTAAGATTCTGCTATTTTCGCCTCTCCCAAGACCTGTTGTATATGAGTCCGGAACATCCTTAGGATAGTGACATCTGCCCATCACTGCCTTCCTGAAGGCCTCCTTCACCTCCTTGTTCCTCAGGCAGTAGATGGCTGGGTTGAGGGATGGTACAATGACAGTGTAGAGCACAGAGATAATCTTGTTGTGGTTGAAGGTGTACATGGCCCGGGGCCGTGCATAGGTGAAGAGAGTGGAGGAGTAGTAAATAACAACCACTGCCAGATGAGTGGCACAAGTGGAAAAGGCTTTGCGGCATCCCCTGAAAGTAGGGATCCTCAGGATGGCTGCAATGATGGCAGTGTATGATGAAACCACAGCCAACAGAGGGAGTAGAATCATCACCAGGGCCAGAAGGAAGTCTACTAGCTCTGCTTGCTCCTTGTCAGAGCAGGTGAGGTTGAGTAGTGGTGAAATATCACAGAAAAAGTGGTTGATAATGTTGGGTCCACAGTAGGACAATTGGGAAATAAAAAGAAGCTTCATCATGGAGCTGAAGAAGCCACTGCCCCAAGAGGCAGCAGCAAGGCGAGTGGCCAGACTGGAAGGCATGAGACTAGGGTAATGGAGTGGTCCACAGATGGCCAGGTAGCGGTCATAGGCCATAACTGCCAACAGCACACATTCAGTACAGGCTAAGGCAATAAAGAAGTAGAGTTGGGTCATGCAACCTACATAGGAGACTCTACTATCCTGGGTAAGAAAGACTGCCAAGAGCCGAGGAATGGTGACATTGATGTACCAAAGCTCCAGGAAACAAAGATGGCCAAGGAAAAAGTACATGGGGCGATGAAGGCTTGGAGTGAGCCATATTGTGAAGACAATGAGTGCATTCTCCAACAATGTCAGAAGGTAAATTGCAAAGAAAAGGACAAAGAGGAGCAGCTGGAGGGGAGGAGTGGTAGGGAAACCCACCAAGACAAACTCTTCGACATGGCTTCCACTCAAATTTCTCATGGTCTCTGTCCACTTAAGTGCCTAAAATAAATCACAGGAAGAACAAGAGGTTTGAAAGGTAGGTGCAACAAACCGCCAACATACTCTCACAGGTTATAACCACTGAAGATGCTTAGTGGTATATTAATTATTATATCATTTTTCCTCTTCACTTTGCTGTTTTTTCTCTCACCTTATAGGAAAAGTTAACAGACCTGAGTACTCAATTACCTAGCGATCTTAACTACAGTGGGTATTTGATAAATACTTTCTGAGTGATTTCAGAACTGCCTTGGCATTTTGATTCTTGTCCAGGATGTACTCTTCCTTTACATCCCTTAGAAACAACTATAAACTCCTAAGCCCACAGCACCTTTACTCAGTAGTTGTTGAATGAGTGAATAAAAGAAGGTGTGACCTCAAGTTGGAGCCTACAAGCTTATCTCTCAAGGGAAATTGTACTAAGAGGAAGCAATAACTGAGGGAGATTTCTTGAACTATAATGCAAGGCAACATGACAGTATGCAGATTGGTTTGAAAAATATTCATTTCCAAATGGAGAGACAATCCAATACAAAGGAGATTATGAAGCTCTGCTCCAGAGAATAGTTATTTTTCCATTCACTTTACATTTATTTTTGAATACATTTTTAGTGCTAGAATTAGACTGTCTTATTTCCAGGAGGTATAATATGTTAAAAATTGACCTCCTGAAAGTTGTACATGTCTTAATTCCTGGAATCTATACATCATATGGCAATTATTTTGCAAATATGATTAATTAAGGACTTTGAGATGGAGCGCTTATCCTGGATTTTCTAGGTGGGCCTTAAACACAATGAAAAAGGTCTTTACAAGACAGAGACAGAGTGAAACTTGAAACAGATGCACAGAGGAGAAGGCAATGTAAAGATGAAGCAGAGAGAGATTTAAGGATGCTGGCCTTGAAGACTGCAATGATTTGGCCACAAGATGTTTATCTTGAATGAATGCCCACAGCCATCAGAAGCTAAAAGATGCAAGGAAGAATTTCTCAAGAGCCTCAAGAGGGAGTGCGGCTCTGCCTATGCCTTGAATTGAGCCAAGTGATACTGATTTCGCATTTCTGGCCTCAAGAACTGTGAGAAAACAACTCTCTGTTGTTTTAACCCACCACATTTGTGGCCGTTTATTACACCAGCCATGGGAAACTGATGCAACTGGGAAGGCAGGAAAATGAAAGAGGAAGTCATTTCCCCAACCATTCTTCTATGCTTTTCCAGTACTCTATTAACATTGCCAGTGACCTGACATCTCCAGGGAGACCCTGGTAAAATTACAAGTCTGACTTGAGATTGGGTCACATGTCATTAAGCATTTTCATTTTTGGTGTGATTTAGGTACCTGTCTTTAAACATTATTTTCCTCTAAGAAACAAAAAATGATATACTAATTTACATAGTTTTAACTTGACATCAATTTTTTTTTTTTTTTTTTTTTTTTAAAGATGAGTCCTTGCTGTGTTCTTCAGGCTGGACTCCAACTCCTGGGCTCAAGGAATTCTTTCACTTCAGCCTCCTGTGTAGCTAGGACTACAGGTACAACATTTATTGTTTTATCAGACATTTATGTGGCCACAGGGAGTCTAACTTTTTACTGCATTATGAGAATTGAACTTTTAAATGAAACAGATTACTTCTTTATATATTCAATGAAATCTAGTGAAATCTAAATATCAGTCCTATGGTAATGATATCCACTGATACTTGTTTAAACAAGTACACAAATGAGCATATCTTTTTAAAACTGGAAATTTTACATCACTTATTTCACCAAAGTCACAATTCATGGTATTGTAATATATTTATAATTGCAAGTCTTTTATTGATTTCTCTGTATCTACCTACATGTTTTTTGTTTCCTGTACTTTTAAGACTATGAGTGCTTTATAAAAGATTTTCTTTAGCTGTTATATAATTAGCATACATTGCCGGTCGCGGTGGCTCAAGCCTGTAATCCCAGCACTTTGGGAGGCCGAGTCGGGCGGATCACGAGGTCAGGCGATCTAGACCATCCTGGCTAACCCGGTGAAACCCCGTCTCTACTAAAAAATACAAAAAAACTAGCCGGGCGAGTTGGCGGGCGCCTGTAGTCCCAGCTACTCCGGAGGCTGAGGAAGGAGAATGGTGTAAACCCGGGAGGCAGAGCTTGCTGTGAGCTGAGATTCGGCCACTGTACTCCAGCCTGGGTGACAGAGCGAGACTCCGTCTCAGAACAAACAAACAAACAAACAAACAAACAAACAAAATTAGCATTCATTTACCTAAAGCAATACAAATATAAATATATAAAAAATCTAAAACTATATTGAATAAAATGTTTAAATTTACTGGAAAACTATCTCATAATAATGTATGTTATGCTTTTGTCCAATGTTTGTGTGTATTGTAAGACTTATTACCACAATGAGAAAGATTTCAGCATCGATTCTATTCTGAATTTTCATTTTGGAGGTGTAAACACTAAGAAAACTAGTTCACATATAAGTGATATTGAGGTACCATAGCTCCATGAATGAAAGTTTGTTTTGTTATAGAAATAACACTAGATTATTTAAACTTTTTATTAGTTGTGTGCCAGAAAATATTCAGTAACATATCATCAAAATTATTTTCATTCATCTATTAGCTGACAACTTGATTAGCTTCTATTTCAACTGCATTGAATGCAAAAGGTTGTTAACCACTGACCTGCAAAAGAATCTGATACCCAGTTATTAGCCCTTTACTTTCTCGACACTGACTTTGGCATTGACACTAACTTATGCTCTTGGACACTTCCATATGGCAAGATTTTGCTATGCCTTTCCTTGTTAAAAAAAAATGAAAAGAGAAGTGGGAAAGGACACTTTATCTAGCAGATCAATTTTAAGAGCTCTTAAGGGAGTTGAAGATGAGAGAATCAGTCCTTTGGAACTATTCCTGCCTGGACATTGGGAGATTTTTATTTTTATTTTTGTACCCTCAAGTGTCCAAAAAGTCCAGTTTGGAAGCAGTGACTTTAATGCATCAGATACATTTCTGAGTGAGAGTTTAAAGAGAAAGTATGTGTGGTAAGGTTAGGGACAGGGTAGGAAGGAAGCCCAACATGCCTCAGGAGTAGGTAATAACAGAGGATGGGAAAAACTTGAAAATGATGGCTGGAAACTCTCAAGAGACAAGGTAAGGGAATTGAGATGCTAAGGCAGACTGAACAATGACAGAACATCTGAAGAGGGACTTGTCCTCACCCCTCTATTATCAGTGTAACAGAGCAGTAACAAAACATAGTAGGCACTCAATAAATATTACCAGAGTGAGTTTCAGTCTTGATTTGTACAGTCTTGAATTTATATCATTCAGATTCATAATATATCTTAAAAATATAGATAATTGAACTAAAGGAAAACTAGGGTTCTTTTCCAGTTATTGCATTGCATAAAATTGGTTGAAATTCCAACTTACCAGAGTCAGTCCTGAGAGATGTGGGAGAGAAGTTGTTGGAAAATGGAGTGAAGGATGGGAAGCAGTCTTAGAAATTTACTGACTGTTCACAAGTTTGTTGGAAGCCAATCTTGCTCTGTAGCTACTGTGGCTTAGATTGTCTGCTGATTCAAAGTCTGCAAGTTGGTCCCCTTGTGCCCAGAGGTGCCCATACTCCTACCTCTTGTCCACTCCTCAGTAATATTATGTTATCATCTTCATGAGTTTCAAGCTCAGTTGTTGAAAACTGAACCCTTTTTGCTATTTCACCTGGCCTGCTACTGCCAAGAACTTTCTTCTCCAACCAAGGCAACTTCAGCCCCTATTGTCCACCAGAAATGGTCTGTTATTTTATTCTTTTCCAGCTTTCAGTCTGCTCTCCCTTTTTAAAGACACTCTCCTCGATAGACTACTTTTGAATCATAGTACTCAGATCCCTTCTGTAGCTCTGAGTATATCATGGCACTGTGCCCTCTGAACTCTTCTTGTATTTGTTCTTTTTGTTTGTTTGTTTGTTTCTTACTTGCTTTAACTTCTAGGTGTGTCTTCTCCATCATCAGTCTGGGAGCCCTTCCTCCTCTATTAGTGCTGCACAATTTTTATACCAAGGGAGGATTCTACCATCAGGGCAGCAGAGTACAGCTTAGCCTGCAATGTTAGCAGTCACACAGTGATGATCTCTTTAAACATACCCTTCTCATTTGGCAACTTAGATTCCAAGTAATAATTAATGAGGCACACCTTGAAGATTTCTCCCATTGCATTTTCCCTCAGAACCAAGAACAGCTCTTTATGGGTTGGTCTTCTCAGGACTAGATGATATTGATGCTGTTGTACAATTTATCTTTTATTTGCCTTTGAATGCTCCCCTTCAACATTACCCTCCCCTTTACTCCTGTTTTCCATTACTCTTATTTATTCCTGCAGTTACATCAGAGTTCTTCAAAACACCACTCTGTTATTTTACCTCTCGTCTTTTGCATGTGAATAAACATAATGAACAACAGTGTCTCTGTAAGGACTTTGTCCAAAAGGTCCTTCACACTCACAGCTGCTATTATGACCATGACTCTATTAATAAATCTATGGGGTAGCTATGTATCTTCCCGGATTTTTCCTCCGTGGTAGCAGAGATCTCACTCATTGCTCTATTCTAGTTAAGTTCATTACTTTGGCCATAATACATAACTGATGCATATATATCAAATTAGTTAAGAAATAAATAAGGTAATACTTTAAGAACTTTGGAATTTAAAAGGTAGAATGTTGTTTCAGGGGTGGAATATTGAACCTGTTTTATTATTTGTAAAATAGTTCTGCTGCTGCCACTGCTGGTAACATTTGTCATTCCTACTTCATTAGACTATATGACATTAAAAGAGATAATTAGCTGAAAATTATTTGCCCATAATATCACACAATTTATTACTGTGAAGCACGTTGGTGATGCCATAGCTCTGTGGGCCTGAAACCATGTAGATGTCACTTGGATCTTCCAAATTAGCTATTCACACCAGCACAGTTGCCTGGATTCCTATTTAACCTCTACCTTCTAGATATTACATAAGCGAAGGTTAGTAGTAGATGGCCTGGTGTTCAGTGGTGCTCTATGGGAAGCAACACAAGCCTTCATCTGGAGACACACTGGGCAGAGCTCTGTGCATAGGCATATCCCACTCCCAGAGAAAACTGCCTGTTTTGTTTTCCTTTGTTTCCCTTGAATTCCTCATTTATCATCACAAATTGAAGAATCTTAATGCACCAACCAAAACACTGGTGAATTAACAACTGAGGACTGTTTGAAATTATTATAATTACTGTCTTCGTCTGTATCTACAAGGCATATAAAGAAGATATAATAATAATTGATTACTCTGTGAAGGGTAGTGAGTATTTTTCATATGTTGACTTAATTCTCACGACAGCCCAGTGAGTTTAAACACCATTGTTTCTATTTGTAAATGACACAGAAAGATGAGTGATATTTTTTCTCAAGATCATACATCTAGAAAATTGTGGAAGTGGAATAAACCTAGATAATCTTACTATGAAAATATGGTGGGAAATTTAACCTGTATACTACACATCTTCCATGGAAATAAGTAAATGTCCATGGGTATAGCCAGGTGGACTCATTTATATAAGAATAAAGGGTTTTGTTTGTTTGCTTGTTTGTCTGTCTTCTCTGTGTATGGCAGTCAAATTCATTCAAAAGATTTTTTAAAATCTCATTTGAATTCATAGATGTAGACTTAATATGACAGCTATTTCTTTGGGTCTTGCCTTAGGGCAAGGGAAGTGCTACACCCTAAACACGTCAAGATTGGCTTCTGACTCTCTTATCATGGCTTTCTTCTTTTTGGGTTCCCCTTTCCCATATATATTTTCCTACCCTGTCCAATGCATTTACAAATCTCTAACATTTTACCACATTGCCACTTAAATAAAAAATCCTTCACCCTTGTGAACGTTTTGGATGCATTTCTCGGGTGCTATATTTAGAATCATAAACATATGAATAAAAGATTAAAATGACAGGGTACTCACTCTGAGATGTTCGAATGATTAAGGTTTTCCAAATTTTAAGCACTTTGTATATCTTGAGAAATTCAAGCGATTTTCGGGATTATGAGGAACTGAAAATCATGGGGAATGGATGAAGGATTTGAGGGTGTCTAACCTGAATAAAGACATAATTTGTCACAGAAGAACACCTATTTCTTTGCTTGCCTGTCTTCCACATCCGCACACATACCCTGCCTTTTGATATTTGTCAATAGTTTGCTTAACTTTTGTTTCTGGGCAGGTATGGTTTGCCCTAGAAACTCTTCAATAAAGTTGATACTTCATGCTGGTCTCTAAGTCGTTTGTGACATGGCAGGGCTGAGGTTTTGCAGATGGAGCCCTGAAGCAAACAGAGGCAGCAGTAGCCAGCCCTTATTACATTTCCCTTATTGCATTCTCATCAGGGACATAGCCCCTTAGTACACATTGTCATGGTGACCTATCTCTCCCCAACAAGACTGTGTCCAAGTCGCCTCAGGGACCATTTGTTCTAGGGCATAGGTGATACAATGAAAAAGCATTGTCCAGAGGGACACGGGTGTGCACTGAAGTGGAGTAAAGTCCTCGGGTTCATTTCCTGAGTGTCATCTGTGTAGAGCTTCCCCAAACCCTATTTTCAGAAGTGCCTAAGAGGCGCCTAGATATGTTGATAATTCAGGACTAAAATTCTTTTGAGGAAATAAAACAATAAAGTAAGAGTTATGGGCAAATTAATTCTGATAGGTTATTTAGACTATTACATTTTTTGAGAAGATGTTTATTTGTTAAACTCTGTTCACCGTTGCCTCTTATCACTTGTTTGTGTTTATATATGAGTGAGAGATGCTTTATCTCTCTTCTGTAAGTCTACAAGCTCCATAAGGAAAGCCTGTATGCTGCTTGCCCTTCTTTACAACCCTTTGTAAATAAAACTTGGTGCACGGGGAAGATCTCAGGATAATTAGTGGGAAGATGTGTAGAGGAGTGCTTGTGAATTCCTGACTCCTGCCTCAAATCTGCGTCTGTTTCTGAAAATAATGGGGTTTTCTTTCTCTTTCCACACTGGTTTTCTTGACTGTCGTTCATACCTATATTGCTTCTTTGCTTCTTGGTCTACTGAACTGTCACAAATGAAGTAGGGTACCTCGTAGGGTGTGCGCTAAGCAGCCTATCACTGAAAGTGTTCAAGCAGAGCCTAGACGACCTGTTTATGATGCAATATTGGAGAGGAAGTGCCTGCAGTAAAAATGATGGCTCTCTTCTCTTGGCAATAATGGCAATTTGTTGTACTGCAGAACAATAGAGCTGTAAGCAAGTACTTTGCAAAAGATTAAATGATGCTATAAGGAGTTGGAGAAATGCAGTTATTGCTGAGATTTTAGCTCAAAGTGGTAAGGAGATGGTAACTCTCAGAAAACACAGAAGGCAGAACAACATGAGAAAGCCAGGGATGAGGTCAGTCTTGACATATTAAGTTCAAGGAAAAGGCAGATATATGCAGCAATAAATCAGAAATATTGGCTTGGATCTTAATTCTGCCTTCAGTTTATAAACTTGGGAGTCAGCATTAATAACTACGTAAAATCACACTTGATAAAATGTAACCAGAGGAACAGAGCTGAGAACAAAAAGAAAGAGAAAAATGGAAAGGAAGTGCTTGAGAAATGCAGACCAAAGAAGGAAAAAGACCAAAAATTGTCCAAGACAGGAATTGTAAGAGTACAGTGTTTTCTGGAGGTTAAGGGGCTAGACAATTTCAGGAAGGTGAGGGTGGTGATAAAATAAGAAAAAAGTGTTAAAATTAAAAAGAGGAAGCTGTTTTTATACTTTTTCCTATTGGTGCAAAAAATACACAATTGCTATTTACTGAACAATCACTATGTAATGTATACTGGACATTTTGCTAAAAACTATACATACTTTATTTAATTATCTCAGCAATACAATGTAACTGTAATCTAAACTACCAAGTTTAGATTGGTACAAAAATATAACTGCTTAAATCAGACAGAATTTATTTCGCTTTCATATAGCCCTACAGTGGTGAGTGGTCCACAGTTGGCAGGGCCTGTGGAACAGCTTGACTTCACAAGATTGTAAAAAGCACAGGCAGATGGTTGGTCCTCCCAGACTCAATAGAAGGCTTCTATTGGAAGTCCAAGGCACTATTCTGTTTTTCCATGTCCTTTCCATCAGGAAAGCAGAAAGAGAGAAACTGATCTTCAGAGAGATATAGAAGTTTCACCCATCATTTCCACTTATATCTCATTGATTAAAAACTTGGTCACTTAATAGTCAAACCTGGCCACAGAGAAAGCTAATAAATGTAGTAACTAACTGGCCATCTGTGTACTCAGCTAAAATTTCAGAGGGTTCTATTACTAAACTCATAGCAAGAATATATATTATCACTGGCAGTTTCAGATTCAAGAAATTATGATCTGTTAAGGAGGTAAAAATGATGCTTTAAAAAGGTAAGTGATTATCACAGAATCACACAGTATGTGGCAGAGACACAGAATCACATAGTATGTGGCAGAGACAGAAATTAAACTCAGATCATATTGATTCCGAGTTTATTTTTAGATGATTGTAGATTCATATGCAATGATGAGAAATAATACAGAAAGAACTCATGTGTCCTTTACCCAATTATCCTCAAGAGTAATGTCTTACAAAACTATACTATGCTCTGACAGCTAGGATGTTGACATTATTACAGTGAAGGTACAGAACATGTCAATCACCACATGAATCCCTCTTGTTGCTCTTTTATAGGCACATTCACATTTTTTTTTTTTTTTTTTTTTTGTGAGCAATAAAGCTTTTTAATCACCTGGGTGCAGGCAGGCTGAGTCCGAAAAGAGAGTCAGCAAAGGGAGATAAGGGAGGGGCCGTTTTATAGGATTTGGGTAGGTAAAGGAAAATTACAGTCAAAGCGGGGTTGTTCTCTGGCCGGCAGGAGTGGGGGTCACAAGGTGCTCAGTGGGGGAGCTTTTTGAGCCAGGATGAGCCAGGAAAAGGAATTTCACAAGATAATGTCATCGCTTAAGGCAAGGACCAGCCATTTTGACTTCTTTTGTGGGGGAATGTCATCAGTTAAGGCGGGGCATGGCTTTTGCACTTCTTTTGTGATTCTTCAGTTACTTCAGGCCATCTGGGCGTATACGTGCAAGTCACAGGGGATGCAACGGCTTGGCTTGGACTCAGAGGCCCGACATTCCTGCCTTCTTAATAAGAAAAATAAAACAAAATAGTGTTGAAGTGTTGGGGCAGTGAGAATTTTTTTCGGGGGTGGTATGGAGAGAGAATGGGCGATGTTTCTCAGGGCTGCTTCAAGCGGGATTAGGGGCGGCATGGGAACCTGGAGTGGGAGAGATTAAGCTGAAGGAAGATTTTGTGGTAAGGGGTAATATATGTCACTCACATTCTTAACCCTTAGCAGCTTGGCAACCACTAGTCTATTTTCAATTTTGATAATTGCTTCATTTCAAGTATGCTATGCACACACACACACACACACACATCTCTGTGTGTGTATATATATATGACAGAATCACAAACCTAGTATGTGACAAATACAAAAATTAAACTGAAATGTAAATATTTATGTATTTATAAATATATATGTATACACATAGCTGTATGGATTTATAAATATACATGTATACATTTATAAAGGTACATACATATATATTTTTAGTGTTCTTGTGAATTTTTCTCTTCAGTGATTATACTTTCAACTCTAGAGTTTTCATTTGGTTCTTACTTACATTTATTTATAGTATGTACCTTTAGTGATATTTTTCATTTGGCATAATTGTCTAGAGATTGATTTAGATTGTGTGTTTCTATCAACAGTTTATCCCTTTTCATTGTTGAGTAATACTTCAAGACATAGATATATACAGCTTAAGTAGTTTCTTCTTGAAGAAAATTTTGGTGATTTCCAATTTTGTGTGTGTGTGTGTGTGTGTGTGTGTGTGTGTGACAGTTTCACTCTTGTTGCCCAGGTTGGTGTGCAATGGTATGATGCTGGATCACTGCAACCTCTGCCTCCTGGGTTCAAGTGATTCTCCTGCCTCAGCCTCCCAAGTAGCTGGGATTACAGGTGTGTGCCACCATGCCTGGCTAATTTTGTATTTTTAGTAGAGACGGTGTTTCACCATGTTGGTCAGTCTGGTCTCGAACGCTTGACCTCAGGTTATCTGCCTCCCTAGGCCTCCCAAAGTGCTAAGATTACAGGCTTGAGTCACCACGCCTGGCCTCCAGTTTTTGATTATTTTAAAAGAAGACAATTTTAAAATCCTTGAGATTGAATTCTTAGTTGACAAGTTTTGTTTTGTTTTTTGAACACTGAGTCTGTTATCCCACTGCTTTTTAGTCTTCGTTGTTTCTGCTAAAAAGTCAGCTGTTAAATTGGGGCTGACTTGTAAATAATGGGTCATTTTTCATTTGATGCTTTTCAAAATTTCCTCACCGTCTTTGACTTTCAGCATTTTTACTATGATGTGTCTTTTTGTGTACCTCTTTGCATTTATCCTATCTGAAATTTGTTGAGCTTCCTAGATGTGTAGCTTTATGTTTTTCAATAAATTTGGAAAGTGTTCTGCCAGTATGTCTTCAAATATATATATTTTTTTATCCTTTCTCTTTGCTCTTTCTTCCTGGTACTCCCATTACACCAGTTTTGGTGTGTTTAATTGTGTCCCAGATTTCTCTAAGGCTCTATTTTTTTCATTTTTTTTTTCTCATTTTCCTTTGAGCTGCATAATTTTTATCACTCTAACTTCAAGTTCATCATTTTCTTTTCCTGTTAGTTCAAATTTATTGTTGAGTGCTCTTGTAAACTTTTCAGTGGTTATACTTTCAATTCCAGATTTTTAATTTGGTTTTTATTTATAATTTCTGTCTCTCTGTTGGTATTCTGTATTTGATGTGATATTGTCATATACCTTCCTTTACTTCTTTAATCATGATTTTCTTTAGATCTTTAAATATATTTACAGTGGTTATTTTGAAGTCCATCTTTTAGATATGGCATCTAGTCACACTCTCACCAGCAGTTTTTGTTGTCTGGTTTTCTTTTCTTTTTTTTTTTTTTAAGTATGGGTCATATTTTTCTCTTTCTTTGCATAGTTTATAGTTTATATGGGAAACTGGAATTTTGTATAATATATTTTAGAAACTCTGGTTATTCTTCTTTCTCCCCTCTCTCCCCACTAGGTCTTGCTTTCATTATTTGCTTGCTTACTTGTTCAGTGACTGGCTGGATTATTTTTGTAAATTCTCTCCTCCCCTATACTTCTGCTGTGTTAAGTCTTTGATGTTGCTTTTCAGAGGACACACATATGCCTAGTCACCCTGGGGTGACAATAATTTTGGCAGAGCTTATGTTGTCCCCTATCCTGACTACATCCAGCTTTTAATCTAATAATTACCTGCTGATTTCTCCATTGTTTCCAAAATGCCCTAGAACATAAATTTCTCTACTGAGTAATTCAATAAAATTCAGACTTCTTTGAAGGAATGATTACTGAGGTCAGTGTTTGCGATTTGTTATTACCCAAAGAGGGTTCCTCCTGGCTCTTTCTTTTTCCTGTTTAGAGGATGTATTAAATGATATTCAGGTAGAACAGTCTATTCTGGGGATGTTGGCCAACAATATGGGTAAATTCTATAGTGATCTTATGTGGGTACTGTATCTCCTGAGTGCTGCCATAAATCTGTATAACCCTTAACTCATATTACATCATAATTTCTTAGCCTTCCCACTAGTAGAATGTAAGCTTTTTGAGAGAAAAAAATATGTCTTGTGTGTTTTTGTTTTCCTCATGGTTAGTGTAGTGTCTTGAACAGAAAGAGTTTTTCATACATATAGAAGAGACAAATGGATTTTTTTCACAAAAAGCAATCTACATTTAATGCAGAACAGAAGTAAATTATCTCCTATTTTGATTCTTCATTAACGTCTTACTATATTGCTTATTGACAGGAGAGAATATTTTCATTTCTTCCCATTAAGGAAATTTCTTGGGTATAAAAATTTAGAAAACCCAATTGAGAAACTGGGTCAGAGACAAAGTCTTGAATTATAATAATATCTTAGATTATAGAAGAAAGATATGATATAAAGAGGAAAAAAAGAGTTTCACATGTATGCTGAAGTATATAGCTATAGTTTATTCATTTTTATTACTACATGCTGATACATACATGAATATGCCATAATTTTTCTATCTATTCTGTAGTATATTAGCTGAGTGATTTTCAGCTTTTGCCATTTTGCAAATATTATGTCTAAGGACATCTATGTATGTCTTAAGATACACATGTGCCGACTATTCTTTAGGGCATACACATAAAGTAGAAAAGTTTAACCACAGGGTATGAGAATCTCAAAATAAGTTTATAATACTAGACTGTTTTCTAAAATGACTGAACAAATATACACTCTTATTAAGAGCACTGTTGGCTCATGCCTGTAATCCCAGCACTTTGGGAGGCCATGGCGGGTGGATCATCTAGATCAGGAGTTTGAGATCAGCCTGCCCAACATGGTGAAACCCTGTCTCTACTAAATATACAAAAATTAGCCAAGTGTGGTGGCAGGCACTTGTAATCCCAGTTACTCGGGAGGCTGAGGCAGAAGAATTGCTTGAACCTGGGAGGTGGAGGTTGCAGTGAGCCGAGATCACAGCATTGCACTCCAGCCTGGGTGAGAGAGCAAGACTCATCTCAAAAAAAAAAAAAAAAAAAAAAAAAGCACTGAAGGGTTCTTGTTGCTGTTGCTTCATGTTTCTTTTTTGACACTCGTTAATCTAGGCTTTCAATTTTAGGCATTCAAGTGAGTATGTGGTAGCACCTCATTGGCTTTTTTTTTTTTTTAATACTTTAAGTTCTAAGGTACATGTGCACAACGTGCAGGTTTGTTACATATGTATGCATGTGCCACGTTGGTGTGCTGTACCCATTAACTCGTCATTTACATTAGGTATATCTCCTAATGCTATCCCTTCCTGCTCCCCACAATAGGACCCAGTGTGTGATGTTCCCCTTCCTGTATCCAAGTGATCTCATTGTTCAATTCCCACCTATGAGTGAGAACATGCGGTGTTTGGTTTTCTGTTCTTGCGATAGTTTGCTGAGAATGATGGTTTCCAGCTGCATCCATGTCCCTACAAAGGACACGAACTCATTCCTTTTTATGGCTGCATAGTATTCC
This sequence comes from Mandrillus leucophaeus, assembly GCF_000951045.1. Classification (NCBI taxonomy): domain Eukaryota; kingdom Metazoa; phylum Chordata; class Mammalia; order Primates; family Cercopithecidae; genus Mandrillus; species Mandrillus leucophaeus. The sequence continues at coordinate 223,685 of NW_012101043.1, forward strand.
ATGGTATATATGTGCCACATTTTCTTAATCCAGTCTGTCACTGATGGACATTTGGGTTGATTCCAAGTCTTTGCTATTGTGAATAGTGCCGCAATAAACATACGTGTGCATGTGTCTTTATAGCAGCATGACTTATAATCCTTTGGGTGTATCCCCAGTAATGGGATGGCTGGGTCGAATGGTATTTCTAATCTAGCCTTTTAAATTTAGCCATTCAATTGAGTATGTAATAATACTTCATTGAGATTTTTTAAATCATTATTGGGGTTTTAATGTTCATTTTCATGCTTACTAGTGAGACCAAACACCTTTTAAGGTATTTATTGAACATTTGGATATTCTCTTTTATAAAAGATCTATTTGCATCTCTTAGAAATTTTTCTATTGTCTTTTAATTTATTTTTTGAGAATTTTATTTCTTTTAGAAATTGTTTATACAGCCATATACCACACAATAATGTTTTGGTCAATGACAGACCACAAAGACAATGATGGTTTCACAAGAGGATAAAACAGTATTTCTATTGTACCTTTTCTATCCTTAGATATATTTAGATACATAAACACTACTGTTAGAATTGCCTACAGTATTCAGTACAGTAACATACTGTACACATTTGTAGCCTAGGAACATTAGGCTATATCATACAGTCTATGTGCGTTGTAGGTTTGTGTAAGTACATTCTGTGATGTTTACACATTGACAAAATCACAAAGTGACACATTTCTCAGAATACATCCTCATTGTCAAGTGACGCATGACTGTATATACCAAATGAGGGCCTTTGCCAGTTACGTGTTACAGACTTTTTTCTCTTTCTGTGCATTGCTTTGTTTAATCCTTACATTATAAAATAAAATGTAAACACAGAAAATTATCTAAACAAATACATAGCTTAGTGAATCTTTCATGAGCAAAACCCTTTGCAATTACTACCTAGACCAAGGAAAAGAACTTCACCCATCAGGAGTTTTTCCTCTGTTGCCCAGGCTGTAGTGCAGTGGTACCATCTTGTCTCACCGCAACCTCCGCCTCCCTGGTTTGAGCGATTCTTCTGCCTCAGCCTCCCTAGTAGCTGGGATTACGGGCGCACGCCACCACATCTGTCTGATTTTTGTATTTTTAGTAGAGACTGGGTTTTGCCATGTTGGCCAGGGTGATCTCGAACTCCTGACCTCAGGTGATCCGCCTGTCTCAGCCTCCCAAAGTGCTGGGATTGCAGGTGTGAGCCACGGCGCCTGGCCCAGGAGTTTTTCATGTGACCCTCGCCCTGCCCAATCACAGACCCTCCTTCTAAAAGTAATTATGATCCTAAATTTCATACTTATCACTCTGAAATTTCTTTATAGCTATATGATTTGGCTTTCTTTTCCAGTCTCTCAATAGTGTCTTTTTGATGAATAAAATGTCTCAATTTTGATTTAATCTGCCTTTTTCACTTTAGTCAAAAATTTTACATACAATTTAAACAGTATTTTCTATCCCAAGTTGGTGAAGATATCTTCTTAATTACCTTTTAAAAGTTTTATTGCTTCATTTTTCAAATTTAGTTTTTGATTTCCTGAAATTGATTTTTTTTTCAGAGTTTGTTTTTCCCATATGGATATGTTATTTTCCTAGCACCAGTTATATTGAAAGTCTATCATTTTCTCACTGTACTGAAATGCTTCACTTGTCATAAAGCAAGTGCCCATATGGGCATGAGTCTTCGGGTATTTTCAGCTTCCATTTACTTACTTATTTCTGGCAACTAGCAATCCCCACCACAGTCACTATATCAGGCACAAGCAGGCTAATTGATCCAAATTTAGGTTCAGGATCTTGAGTCTAGACTTGACGTAACATCCTCTGCATCCATAATAAGGGAGTAAATAGTATTTATTTTTGAGACTTTTAGCTTCCCTAGATTGAATAACCAATTGTCAGGAGTGGAACCAAAGGAAAAGAAAATGCTTGCCACTAAGTAATGGCTGCAGATTGAAGGTAGCAGAGATTTTTGTCTGCACCTGTGTCATGAAAATAATCCCAAAGAAAGAGTGTCATGGTCAGGGATAAATTTAATCAGTTAATGTGCATAATGAATTTATCCATCATTTCATTTATTTTATAACATTCCCATAAGTAACAGAACTCAAAATTACATCAATACTCTTACATCTCTTATCAGACATGATTTGTCTCATGGGAGGTGCATTTCAGTGCTTCATAGCGTTTGCCTAAAAAAAAATCCTTAACTTTTACATCTTTTATTGTTATTATTATTGTTGTTGTTATTATTGTTTGAGATGGAATTTTGCTCTTGTCACCCAGGCTGGATTGTAACGGCATGGTCTCTGCTCACTCTGCCTCTTGGGTTCAAACTATTCTCCTGCCTCAGCCTCCCAAGTAGCTGGGATTACAGGCACCCACCACCATGTTCAGCTAATTTTTGTATTTTTAGTAGAGATGGGGTTTTACCATGTTGGATAGGCTTGTCTCAAACTCCTGGCCTCAAGTGATCTGCCCACTTCGACCTCCCAAAGTGGTGGGATTACAAGCCTGAGTCATGGTTGACATCTTTAGGTATTTAAACATCTCTCAGTGCAATGGTTTTATATGCTGTTTTACAAGCCTGAGCCATGGTTGACATCTTTAGATATTTAAAACATCTCTCAGTGCAGTGGTTTTATATGCTATTTTTTCCTTCCACGCTTTTTACTCAATTCATGAATAGTGCAGGACGCCTGGAAGTTGATTATCAGAATCTTATATCTGCAGGGACATTCTTCTTCTGACACTGGATAGTAGAAGGGTTGGACAGCCTCTCTAACAAGCTAAGTAGATGCCTGTGTTGACTTAGTTCACAGTCTGAGTCACTTGCTTCTTATATCCCAACCTCTGGAACAAGGCAAATGGTATAGGTTTCTCCAGAGGTCACAGGATAAATGCCCCTATTGAATTCTGGGGACATTGAGCCATTCTTCAAACAAGCAGCAACAACTTAAGATTATTTTTCAAGGCAATTGTGTTTCCCATCATTCTTCTAAAAGCATTTTTCATGTCCTTATTCCTCAGGCTGAATATGATGGGGCTGAGGAAGGGGGTAATGACAGTATAAGGGACTGCTATGAGTGTGTCATCTCCTGAGGCTTCTGGCTTCAAATAAACAATAGATGCAAAACCAAAGTGGATTATAACCACTGTGAGATGGGAGGCACAGGTGGAGAAGGCCTTCTGCTTGCCCTCAGCTGAAGGAATCCTGAGGACAGCAGAAATAATGAAGACATAAGTCAGGATGATGAGCAGAAAGGTACCCAGCAAGCCGGACACTGAGATCAGTGTTACAATGAATTCTGTGAGATTACTGTCTATGCAGGACAGCCTAATAACTGCCCGCATATGGCAGAAGAAGTGTTTGACAAGGTTGGGTCTGCAGAAAGAGCCCCTGAATATCAGTGCAGTCTCTGTAAGAGAGATAAAGAAGCCTGCAGTCCAAGCAGAGGCCACAAGTTGTCCACATACAATGTTGGTCATAAGCAGCGGATATTTTAGAGGGTTACAGATGGCAAGGAAGCGGTCATATCCCATCAAAGTGAGGATGATACACTGTGTACCACCAAGTCCCAAGAAGAAGCACATCTGTAAGCTACAACCTATAACTGAAATGCTTCTGTCCATGGCCAGTAGATCTTTCAGCATCTTTGGGACGATGGTCAGTGTGTAGCAGGTCTCAGAGAAGGAGAGTGAACAAAGGAAGAGATACATAGGGCTGTGGAGGGACCTGTCCACCCGGGTTAGGCCCATGATGGTCAGATTACCTGCAAGGGTGAGAAGGTAGAGACAAAAGAAGACCACAAAAAGAAATGTCTGTACATGTGGGTACACAGAAAAGCCAACAAGAATGAATTCCTTCAGGACTGTTTGGTTGATCTTCATCATTTGAATGTCTGAAATTTGAAAGAAACAACAATAAACATTCAACTTTTGAATGACACCATCAAATGAAAATTGTGATGACTAAGATAAATCATCAGAATTACAATTACCACTGCTTTCTCATGTAGTTTAGCAAAACTATTTATATGTAGATAATGTGTTTTTCTCGTTTTTCATCCATTCATTGTTTCCTTTATTCAGCGGCTAATTAGTGATGACTTAGTATATGACATCACCATGTATATGACAAGAAGGCTTGCTCTGGCCTATTTTTAAAAGGATTTTATGAGCAGGTGATATAATATGGGAGGAAACACTCCAGTTGATGCTCAGATAAAGGAGGTTCAGATGCATTAGGTGAGCTTTATTTGGATGAGCTTCTGAACACAGAGAAAACTTTTAGGTGGATAATAGACAGAGTCAGGGTCCAACACATAAACTTCCACACATTGTATGGTCTATAAATATTTACTGTGTAAATATCGAGAATTGATTTCCAAGTAATTTTAGGACAAAACTTGGACAATGACTTGCAATGTTGGAGAAACCCAAAGTCATTAACCCTTCTTGAAGAATATATTTAGGTCCTAGAATTTTAAAGGAAAGTAAAAAAACAAACAAACAAACAAACAAAAAACAAAAAGTGTCATTATTTCTACTCTGAGAGGAGGGAAAGAAGAAAGATAGGGAAGCCTAGGACCTTTAGGATTAATAGTAATTAATTAAATCTGTGGATGGTTTGATAAGCAGACTACACAAGCGTAGTGCAGGTGGCAATTGAGATTGTTGTCTATTTTGTTAATTCCAAGCTCAGCATTCAAAGAAAATAAGTGGCATTTAATAATTGTATAAATTTCTCAATAATGCTACATCTGATTTAATCTCATACTCCTCTGATTTCTATAGCATGTTGTTTGTCCTTATATTTAACACATTGTTTCAACCGTGTAGTATATTGAGCTACTGTTTTCTCTGCCCCATATGTCAACATATTTAATAACTAGCATTTATGAGGCTTATATTTTTCCAAATTATTTCAAATGTTTATTGATTTTACTCTTCACAGCATAAATGTAAAGTGCATGGGACAGCTGTGAAATGGGTAGGACAAATGTGATTACTTATTTTAGAAATAAAATTGTGTCTCGGAAGTGACATATTTGAGACTAGATGCAAAGAGTTTTGACTTGAACTGTATATTCTTTTCATTTATCAATGTTTAGTGCTTCAAGAAAGGGACTATAAGTCTTATATTTTTGTATTTTTCAGAGTAATAATATAGAACACTTTAAGAAGATAATAATTCCTGGCGAATGTTAGATGGATGAGTTAATCATCAAAAAAGTGGTTAGTATATAAATGATTTTTGTTTTCCTTTGTTATTCAGCACTGCATAGCATTTGATTTTTGAGCATGGAGGTTAACAGACTTTCCACTCTAATTAAGTTTTGTTTAAGCTAAGATTAAGCATTCTCATGGCAGAGTCTGACTTATCACTGAGAGTCAGAAGACACAGTAGAAAAATGGTCTGAATTATAAGTGGCTCCTGAAATAATCCACAATCCTTTGGACTCTACTTTAAAGGCGCCTTTGGTTCTTTGTCTTCTTAGACCTTACAAGATTCTTACTCTCTGACAGTCATATATGAATCACATGACTTAATCTTTTCTTATCTCCTATCAACTGTTTCTCCATTCTGTTTCCCTTTCACTCACTGTATCTATTCTTCTTAGTGAGCAGTTATTTCTCAATAAGAAGATTATTTTTCTGGTCTCCTACCGAAGGGAACATTATAGAGGACCATTTCTATTAAAACCCGGGGCTTCCTCGTGAGGCCTTTTGGTGTGAGCCTCTTTAGTAACCACATTCAGTATGAGTATCTTTGGTTTCCAAATCTACTTGTAGATGATTGTTCCACATTTCTCTATGATCAGCATTCTGCTACATTTTCAGCTATTTCAGAGGCATCTTTTTCCTTCCAGAAGTATTAGGCTTCAATAGGTTCCTTCTACTTATTCCTAAGCCACTGTAAAAAATTCCTCCTATCAGTAGTGTGCTTCACACACCAAGGCTCCAAAGCACTCTTGACCCTTCACAGTAACTCTGTAAGAAAGGAAATTATGTGGATTCTAGAACTAAAGGATTAAATATAGCAAAGGGAAAATATAAAACAGATTAGCATAGCAATAAGTTATTTTAGTGCTTGATGTCCTTGGTACAAAACCCAAGCTTTTTCTAACATACTACCAGAAAAAAAAGTCTGATTTTACACGTGTTCTACCTCTTCCAACACAGCCCTGGGATTTGAGGCAGGGACCAGGAGGCAGCGAAGGGGTTGGAAAAGGTGCTGTTTTTAAAGTCACCATTAAATTCATAAGCATTTGAAAATGCAAATAATCACCCATACAAATTCCAAGATATGTCTTTCCTTATCTAGTCCTTACTTGACTGTGTGCTAAATATTTTCTTGGTGAATCATCAGCAGTAGAGTATAAATGTCAGAATCTCTACTTCTGGTATATTCCAAATGTGTGCAAGATTTTGTGTGTGTGTGTGTGTGTGTGTATGTGTTGTGAGGATATTATATCCCACCCTACCTCATCTATCTCTGAAGTTGTCCCTAAATCCACTTGTGTCAAATTTAATTTGAGTTATGAATCCACTGACACACATATATATGTTATATACATATATGTGGTGGTATATATATACACATATGACACACATATGACATATATATGGCATATGTATGACACACATATATGTGTGTCTACACATACACACACATATGCGCACACACTTTCCAAAGAGAAATGGTGATATGGAAAAGATATGTAATTTTATCCCAATGACCCTTTCTTTTCTGTAGTGACAGTTATGAGGAGAAGAGAGTAAAACCATCTAGAATAGTTTCCTACCTCGTTTATTTTATCAGGCTCCAAAGCCAATTCACTGTCACGATTATATTCTTCCAAATGATAATCTTCACAATATCGTTGGAAGCATACTTCTTTCACCGCTTGAAAGAGACAGAGATTGATTTAATATGAAAAGCATTGGTGTTAGCTTAGTGACATTGCAAAAGCTGCTGCATCTTCTGAATTTGAGTTTCCCCAGATGGGAAGTAAGAAAAAAGGTCCTGAGTTCATGCAAGCTGTAATATTCTATGGCTCTAGAGTTCTGTGACAGGAGTTGTGAGGTTAGGCCATACCTGATGTGATCAGCCCCCACTGCCCACTAAATTACAGTGGTTTAGAACCTCCTTTCTATGGATTTAGAGGTATAGTTTGATTATTATAAGCGCTTGAGATTCCTGAGCTCTAGAGGTTTGGTTTTGGTTAGGAGATCCTAAGGGATTCCTCTCCCTTTCATCAGAGAAAGCAGATAACTTCCTCACCCAACTTTGTAATTTGTTCTCATTAGTTACAGTGCTTTGTGTAACATGTGACTTGTAAAACTCTTCTGGGAGTCTCTGGAGATTTTAAACTTGCAGAGTTTATATCCTGCCCATAAACAATGCTTTCTGCTACTTTATGTTTTGTTTTTGGCAGGGAGGGTGAATAAAATTTGCAACCCTAATGCTTATTCAGTTCGTTCTCTTGCTGACAAAAGTGCTTCACCTAGACCAGACTTTAGTCATACTCCTCTAAGCTCTCTTCTCAACTGGACTTCAGATTGTCCATCCTTGTTGAGTCTGTACCACCTAGTTGTAGCAAGAACCTTGCTAAGTCAGGTTGGAGAGAATCCCTTACCGTTGATATTCAGTCACCCTCGATATCTAATAAAATTCCTCATCCTCCACCAACCTCTGGGTAATATATAATCATCCTGGCCTGTCTTCAGCAAGTGTTCTGTTACATCAGTTCAGTGAGAATTCCTCCTTACTCCTGATGTGGAGTCATATTCACTGACTCCACTACCCATCCTTTGGCTATGGATCCCCGCTTTTCCACACTGTATTCAAAATTGAGCCCAGTGTTAAATGGACATCTGTTTTTCTCTATTGCAATAGCTCCTGAATAAAATACATTTTGCTATCTTAACTACTGCATAGCTCTGGATTTCATTGACACCACTCACCACAAATATACTCACTATTTCCCTTTAATCACTGACTCCCTTTCTGGGTACTTAAGAAAGATCTACAGTGTATAAAAGGCTGCTCCAAGCATTGCAGGAGAACTCAGAAAAATACAAGAAATGATGTCTTCTAACAAGAGGTTTATACTCCTTTGGAGGAAAGAAAGTTGTGCCCATGAAAAGTGTATTGTAGCAAGCAGCACTGTAGTAAGCTGAGAACTACAACAATCATTAGATGAGGTAAGATAAGAACAACTGGACCAGGTTGTCAGAAAGACGTATAGAATGGGGTGTTAGGAAAGACTTCTAAAAATAAGCAGCAAGTCAGTGGTGTTTGCTCATGCCTGTAAACCCAGCGACTCAGGAGGCTAAGGCAGGGAGGATTGCTTTAGGCCAGGAGTTTGAGACAAGCCTGGATAACATAGTGAGATCCCATCTCTAAAAATAAATAAAATAGTAAATAAAATAGAGTTGAAATTCCCGTTTCCATTGTACTATAGGTTGTACTATCTCGTAGCAGTTCAGTACAAAGATATAATTAGATGGGAAATAAGTAGTTGAAAAGATACTCAGCCTTATCATTTATTAGACAATACAAATTAAAAACACAATATGATTCTACTACGTAAGTGTTCAAATATTTAAAATTAAGAAAAAAAGATTGACCATACCAGTATTGGTGAGGATTTGAAAGAACTATAACTCATACACTATTCTTAGAGATGTGTAAGTGATAAAATAGTCTGAAATTTTGAAAAATAATTTTTCAGTCTCTTGAAAAGTTTAATCTATTCAGGTTCCCAGACAAGATGATGTATATTCACTATTTTTCTGTCCTTCTTCTCTAAATACAACCAAATAACCTAGAAAGAATTCAATAGACAATCACAAAATGACTCTAAAAGGTGAAAAAGAAAGAGAAGGTGGACTGACCACATACCTCAGGACTTGAAGAACAACACCACAGTAAGCTTTCTAGGATTTATTTTATCTCTCATAAATCCCAACTGGGATGTGGAAAGTCCTACAGCTCAAAACCTTGAACTGGCAACAGGCATAGACAAAAACAAATAAAGGAAAGGTAAAATCCATTGTCTTTGGTCAAAGGAAAAGAAAAAGGAAGCCCAACAGAGGCTTCATAGGGAGACTCATCACCAACGGCAATGAGAGCTCTAATCTGTTTGTAGCTGCACTACCAAGAAAGCTTGAATCCTAATTCAATCCCCATCTTGCACCAGCCATTTAGACCTCATCTGCCCATAGATGCATGGCCAGCAGTGCCTAGAAGAGCAATCTATCCTCTGTCTCACACAAGCTGACAGTAGCAGGATGATCATTGCTAGAAAAACTTGGGAAGCTCAACTTGTCTCTTGGCCCAGTGTTGATAGGTGGTGAGCTCTTTGACTCCAGAGTCTGTGTCAACAAGGCCTGGGATGGTTTCCAGAACCTACGCACTAAGTCTAAATATGGAGACCTTGCCATACTATTAAACATGCCAAGATTCAACTGAAAATCTTCCCTAATACCAAGAACCAATGCAATCTCAATTAAGTGAGAAAAGACAACCAATTGATGCCAGTACCAAGTAAACAAGATAGTAGAATTGAAAATGATTTTAAAGTAGCCTCCATAAGATTGATTCAATAAGTAATTACAAATTTCCTTGAAACATATGAAAAAAATAAAAATTATAAAAGCCATAAAAAATGGGATTACAGAAATGAAAAATATAATAAGTAATATCTCAGATTGTTTCAGATCAGCTTGGGAAGTTCCCTTTATATTGGTGACTGCTAAATATTTATTTACATATGGAGACAAATAACTATCATATATTATATATATTACTGTTTTAATATAGTCCTGTTAGCTCATTTAAAAAAATGTATTCAATACAATTTAAATGCAACAGCAATTTGTTTTACACTTCCATTAATATATATCTTATTTTTCTTTTTGAAAATTTCTAATACACACACACATACCCCCATATATATTTATGTGTATACATCTTTTGTTGACTGCCTTATACCTTTACTTATACTTTTGAACATTTACTTATAGTTTTGAACATTTCTAATACACACACACACACACGTATATATACATATATATATATACACACACATGTATACATCTTTGGTTGACTGCCTTGTACTTCTCTATAACAAAATCTTTGTTGGTTGATTGCAAAATAAGTTTTTATTATACATTATATAAAAGAGAAAATGTTAGTAAGTGTGATAGTTAAAATTTTAAAGTAAAATTATCCCTGAATAAAAACACTGCTTTAAAATTACTTCATATATCCATGATAAGTATTTATTTTTATAAAAACAAAACAGATCAGAATCCATTTTATTGCAAAATGTTTTATTTTTACAGACAGAAACACTGGAAATTCTTATTTATGGTAACATGAAGAAAATCATTAAAGGAGTTTTAATGAATTTATTTTTTTTAATAGTAATGCTACTCGATTCTTTGAATTCCATCCAAGTTATATACCATTCATAGATTAATGATCTATCACTTAAAGTTCAATTCAGTAATTTAAATGGAAGATAATTTTATCAGTTCCTTTTTCTATGTTCCCAAAATAATAAGGACTCTACTTGACTTGTAAAGAAAGGTATTCACTGTTTTTCATTAACATTCAATTTTCTTTCAGTTTCTGAGTAATTCATCATAAGTTTTCCAGTTATTATCAAATGATTGTTAAGTATGATTGTTCAGCTGTTTCTTCTGAACACTTTGTTTAATGTTTTATGTCCAGAAGTTTGGGAGAAATGAAAATACTGTTTATTTCAATCACCTTGATTAATAGATATTTTGGTAAAATCCTTTTAGCCTACAATATACTTTAGCTATTTATACTCTTCTAGTCACCCTATCTCCCATGGAGGTGTTTGTGGAGACCATGTAGGAACCTGGGATTTCCACCCTCACTTGGAAGAAGCAAGGCACTCTGTGGTGTCGAAGACACCTACTGCAGAGTCAGGACTTTCACCACTTCCCAGAGGTAATAAAAATGAAACAGAGGTTCCTCTTCAAAGGGACTTTCCTCCCAGTCAAATTGAGAATAAATAGTAACCTCTCTGAGAAGCAAAATTTACTCAAATATCTGTCCTAATACTCTTAAATATCTGCTGGCCATAATAAAGAAATCAATATACTTTGTGTTTTTAGCTCCTACATTTTAGCCTAAGATATCTGCTCTGGCATGCCTAAACAGGTCCAAGCAAGCATTAGGTCATAGCCTGTTCCTCTTCCTTATTTGGAGGTGTTTTTGCTTTTCTCAGCATTCCACAAATTACTTCCTCTATTCCTTTGTTCTCCTCTGCTTTCACCTCTTTTGGAAAGTTCTAAGTTGCTAGCCAATTGGGACAAGGATAGAATGTGAGGTCCTGTTCCAGCCGATGGAAACTGGACACAGCCTAGGATGGATGTGTCAGGTTATAAATGACCCTGCCCCCTTCGTTCATGTGTGCTCTCGTGGCAAGACTGCTAGCAAGTGGCACCCTTTCTGCAGAAGGTAAATTAGGCTTGCTGAGAGATCCTTTGTCTCAGTGTCAATTCTTACGACACCAAATACCCATTCCCAACATAATCCTCAGTGATGTCAGTGGAGGCTAAGGGAGCCCTAAAGGGGCACCCGTTCAGAATGGTCAAGATAGGGTAAGCAAAAGAGAGTGGGGAGCTGGAAATGCCACCCAGCCCAGCAGTAAGGAGGATTCTCTCCTTAAGAGTATTCCCTTTTCTGAAGTCAACAGAGGCTGAATGGATAATCTGGACTTCTAGCCTAATCTAGTAGTAAACGTGAGCACTCCCACTTTCCCCTGTTGGAGCAGTGTTAAAAGAAGCAAGGTAAAACGGAAGGTTTAGGCCAGGCATGGTGGCTCACGCTGGTGGCTCACGCCTGTAATCCCAGCACTTTGGGAGGCCAAGATGGGTGGATGACGAGGTCAGGAGATCAAGACCATCCTGGCTAACATGGTGAAACCCTGTCTCTACTAAAAATACAAAAAAATAAAAATAAAAAAACATAGTCAGGCATAGTGGTGGGCGCCTGTAGTCCCCGCTACTCGGGAGGATGAGATAGGAGACATGGCCTGAACCTGGGAGGCGGAGGTTCAGTGAGCCAAGATCACGCCACTGCACTCCAGCCTGGGAGAGTGAGTGAGACTCTGTCTCCAAAACAACAACAACAACAAAAACCCAGAAGGTTTAAATAAGATCCAAAGTGTCATAACAAGATAACTCAAATACCCAGGTTCCAATAGAAAACAGCTTATCATGCTAAAAACGAAGAAAGTTTCCACTTACTTTTTCTTTCCATTTTCTTTTGTTGTTGCTGAGCAAATACTAAACAGGATAAAATCAAGTAATTCTATACCAAGACACATCATAGTAGAACTTCCAAAAGACTAAAGACAAAAATATCTTGAAATGAGTAAGAAAAAGTGATATTTTATCTACAGGGAAAAACATGTTTAGCAAAGAAGTGAACATTTTTGGCAGTTGATGAGTGATATGTGTTTTCAGTATTCCATTAAAGCATGAGACCTTAACAGAAAACTAAATTATCAGTTTAGCCAGCAGCTCCAGCTTAATATCATTTAATTGTCTGAATATCAGATACAAACGGTCTAACTCTGACAATCATCTCATTTCAAGCGTTTAGCATCAAAAAGAATACCAACTCACAAGTAAGACACAATTGAGGTATAGTTATAATGCAGTTTACTTGTCTCAAAGAACATATGTCTTTTTTAAGAACTAACATATATAGTATTTTGTTTAACTTAAACACAAATTCACATATTTACTTTTAATGGAAATAAGAGTTAGGTTTATGACAGTTATAAAAACAGAGAGTTGACTCATCCAAAAGTGAACATCACATTTCATTTTAAAAAGCATCATAAACCAAGGTAATTTTACAATGTATACTTTCTCTAAACTGCAAATATTTATTGATTCTCTCTTCAATGGAAATTTGTTTTCATGGCTATTAAAAAGCCAAAAAATAACAGATGTTTGCAAAGTTGTGGAGAAAAGGGAATGCTTAGTCACTGCTGGTGGTAATGTAAATTAATTCAGTCACAGTAGGAAGTAGCTTGGAGATTTCTCAAAGACCTAGAGGCAGAAATTTGACCCAGCAATACCATTACTGGGTATATACCCAAAGAATTTAAATAATTCTACCATAAAGACACAAGCATATTTATATGCTTGTTCATCACAGTACTATTCACAATATGAAAGACATGGAGTCAATCCTAGAGTGGATAAGGAAAATGTGGTATGCGTACACCATGGAATACTACACAGCCTTACAAAAGAATGAGATCATGTCCTTTGTAGCAACATGGATGAAGTTGTAGGCCATTATTCTAAGTGAATTAACATAGTAACAGAAAACCAAATACTGAATGTTCTCATTTGTAAGTGGGAGCTAAACACTGAATACATATAGACACAAAGAAGGAAAAAATAGACACCAGGACCTAAGGTGGCAGGAGGGTGAGGATTGGAAAATTATCAGGTCTTATGTTGATTACCTAGGTAACAAAATTATCTGTACATCAACCCCCTGTGAAACCCAGTTTACTCATGTAAAAAACTTGCACATATAACCCTTTGAACCTAAAATAAAAGTTGGACTGTAAACAAACAACAGCAAAAAACCTAAAAAAAAAAAATAGTGATAATACCACATGCTGATAAGGCTGTGAAGACACAGGATCTCTCGTAAACTGCTAGTGAGAATGCAAAATGGTGCAGCTACTTTGGAAAAATAGTTTGTCAGTTCCTTTTTAAACAAAACATATACTTACCATACCACCTTATAATTACTTTGGGCTTTTCTCTCAACGAGATAAAAATTTACATCTATACAAAACCCTGTATTCAAATGTTAATAACAGCTTTATTTGTAAATAACCCAAAACTGGAAATTAAAAGATATCCCTCAATAGATGAATGGTAAAACAAACTGTGGTATATCCATATCATGGCATATTTCTCAGCATTAAAAGTCAATGAACCATTGATATTGATTTAGGTGAGTTTCAAGTGTATTATGTTGAGGGAAAAAATTGTAAAAGGTCACATACTTTATGATTCCATTTATCTAAAATTCTGAAAATAGCAATTATAAAGAACGAAAACAAATTAGTGTTTGTCAGGGGTTATTAATGGTGAGGGTAGGTGGTGAGTGTGACTATAAAAAAGTAGCACAGGAGAGATGGAATACATCTTGATTTTGGTGATGGTAAAATAAACATCCATATCTACATCTACACATGCCATAAAATAACATAAAAATATACACACATATTCCAATATAAATTTCCTGGTTTTGTTATTGTCTTATAACTATGAAAAATGTAATGATTGAAGTAAACTAAATTAAAATTTTTAAAAAAGAATCATTTTCCAAGAAGACCTTGTGAAGCTTCTGTATCTGCAATTCACATCAATCAGACAATATATTTTTAAATTGAGATATTATTTAATACAGTAGGATGCACAGATCACGAGTGTAGAGTGAGTGTTGACAAACACATGTGCATAGGAAATCAGATCTGAATTCAAGATCCAGAACATTTTTATTACTGCAGTTTCCTCATATTTCTTTCCAATCAAAATGCCAGAGACAATCACTGAACTGATTTCTGTAACCATTATAACATTTTCTTGTTCTGTAAACTCATACACGGCATCATACTGTACATGTACTCTGTTGCTTCTCTCTTCTTTCACTCAACATGTTTTTCAGATTTATCCATGTTGTTGCATATCGATTCCTTTTAATTGCTAGATATTATTTCATTGTATGAATATTCCACAACCTGTTTATTTACTTGCTTATGAACATTGGGCTATTTCTAGTTTTTCATTATTATGAATTAAACACTAAAACTTATTTCTACAACTCTGTGGAAATAAATATACTCATCTATGTTTAGCTAAATAGAAATGGGTATTTCTTATAAAGTAGTTATATAATTTCCTCTGCCTTTCTGCTCCTTGATGAGCAGTTTTTAATTTTCATACTTTCATTTGTTAATTTTCAAAGTCTACGTGTTTTATGTTCTGGCTAATAAATCTTTTCCTACCCTACGATAATGAAGATATTCCCCTATGTCGTATTGTAGCCACTCTATATTTTTGTTTCTTCATTTAGGCCTGTGCTCCATTTTGTATAATTTGTGTATATAAAACAAAGGAGGAATTAGGTGTTTTGTTTTTCTTATACCAAAATGCAGTTTATTTTCGTACCATCTGTTGGAAAGATTTTCCTTTCTTCATTTCATTGCACAGGCACCTTTGTGGAAGTTAAATAGGAATGTATGTATGAGTTTAGAATTAGTCTATGAATTTCTATAGCAAAGCTTCTTGGAATTTTGATTAAGAAGGCATCAAATATATGGATAAGTTTGGGGTATTCATATATTTACAATATCGAGTTTTTAAATAAATTAATATTGTATTTGTTAATTTTCTAAGTCTATGTGTTTTATGTTCTGGCTAAAAAATCTTTTCCTACCCTACGATAATGAAGTCATTCATATTTGGGTTTAACTTAATTTTTACCCATTAACTTTATAGTTTTAAGTGTAGGATACTTTATCATTTTTGTTAAATTTAATTCTAATTGTTTTATATTTTTGATGCTACTAAAATTGACATTTCAAAATTTCATTTCTTATTTCTGTTACTAATATAAAAATTAATTTGATCTGTCATCTATTTATTTACCTATCAATCTATCATAACCTGAGATCTTGCTAAATGAACTTATTAGTTCTAGTAGCTATTTTTGTAGATATAGTGATATTTTCTAGGTACTCAGTCACATCATCTGCAAATGAAGAAAGTTTAATTATTCCCTCCAAATAAATGTACCTTTTATATCTTTTCTTACATTAGCACACTGGTTTGGGCTTTTAATAAGATGTTGTACATAGTTGGCAAGAGTGGACATCTTAGGAGAAGGAGTTCAATATTTTGCAATTAAGTGTGATGTTAGCTTCATGTTTTTCATAGAAACAAAGTATTTACCAAAAATAAATATTGATTTTTACAAATACATTTTTTCACAAATAGTGAGGTGAATAGATCAATGTGTCACCTTTTGTCTGTTAGTGTAGTGAATTATATTAATGTATTTTCAAAAAATAAATCAGTCTTGCACTCTTAGCATAAATCCCCTTTGACATGGAATATTATCCTTCATATACATTGATGTAATATGTTTTCTATTATTTTGTTAGAAACATTTTTGAAAGTATTTTAATATATTATAGTGGTCTCTAATTTTGTTTTCTGATAATATAATTCTTGGGTTTCAGTTTTAGTGCTATTCTGGTTTCATAAAACGAGATGTTAATGATTCTCCAACATCTTATTTCCTGAACCAATTTGTGTAAGCTTGTTTTATCTTTTCTCTTAAATAATGAAACAACTGTGAACTAGAGTTTTCATCCTGGGAAGTTTTATAGTTTAAAATCAATTGCTTAAACATAATTTTTATTTTTGGTAGGTTGTGGTTTTAAGAGAATTTGTTAAAATCTAAATTTTCTCCTTTATTGACAGTAACTTGTTCCCAATATTTGTAGGACCTGAATTAATATTCTCTCTTTCATCTCTGCTTTTGTAATTTCTTTCTTTTTATTCCTGGTCAGTCTTCTTAGGAATATATCAATTTCTCTAAGACCTGCAAAGACTCAAATTGTGATATTGCTGATTTCCTTTTTGCTCTTTTTAAATTCTTTACTTTTCATGTCCTTATTATTTTCTTCCTTCTCCTTATTTTTGGGTTAAATTTACTTTTTCTTTTACATTCTTAATTTTAAGCATAGATTATGCTTTTATTACTATCTTCTTTACTAATATCAGAATTTAAAACCATCTCTCTTTGCTGACAATATGATTCTATATCTAGAAAACCCTAAAGACGCCACCAAAAGGCTACAAGACAGATAAACAATTTTAGTGCTATTCCTACCAAACTACCACATCATTCTTCACAGAATTAGAAAAAAAAGTATTCTAAAATTCGTGTGGAACCAAAGAAAGATCACAAATAGACAAAGCAATTTGAAGTAAAAAGACAAAGCTGGAGGCATTACAACACCCAACCTCAAACTGTACTATAAGACTGTAAGAATCTAGTAAAAAAAGAAGCATAGTACTGGTACAAAAACAGACACATAGACCAATGGAAAAGAAAAAAAAAAAAAAAAAAACCTCAGAAATAAAGCCTCACTCCTACAACCATCTGATCTTTGACAACACTAAAAAAAACAAGCAATGGGGAAAGGACTCCCTATTAAACAAAAAGTACTGGGATAACTAGCTAGCCATAGGCACAAGATTGAAACTGGACTCTTACCTTTCACCACATATAAAAATCAACTCAAGATGAATTAAGAATTTAAAGGTAATACCCAAACTATAAAAATCCTATTAAAAAAAAATCTAGGAAATAACCCTCATGATATTGGCCTTTGCAAATAATTTTTGGCTAAGTCACCAAAAGCAATTTCAATGGAAACAAAAATGGACAAATGGGCCTAATTAAACTAGAGTTTCTGCACAACCAAAAATAAAAATAAAATTTAAAAACCTATAAATAGAGTAGACCAATAACCTACTGAAACCTACTGCATGGGAGACAATATTCACAAACTATGCATCAGACAAAGGCCTACTATCCAAAAGTCTATAGGAACTTAAACAAGTCAACAAGCAGAAAACATATAATTGCATTAAAAATGAGCAAAGAACATGAACAGATACTTCTCAAAAGAAGACATACGATTTGCCAATAAACATATGAAAAAATGCTCAGCATCACTAATCATCCAAGAAATCCAAATCAAAACCATAATGAGATACCATCTCCCAAAAGTCAGAGGGGCTATTATTAAAAATTCAAAAACCAACAGATGCTGGTGAGGCTCAGAAGAATAGGGAATGTTTATATACCGTTGGTTCGAATGTAAATTAGTTCAGCCACTATGGAA
This sequence comes from Mandrillus leucophaeus, assembly GCF_000951045.1. Lineage (NCBI taxonomy): Eukaryota > Metazoa > Chordata > Mammalia > Primates > Cercopithecidae > Mandrillus > Mandrillus leucophaeus. Next base: position 241,718 of record NW_012101043.1, read on the forward strand.
AGCAGTTTAGAGATTTTTCAAAGAACTTAAAACAGAGCTACCATTCAACTCAGCAATCCTATTACTGAATATACACCCAAAGGAAAATAGATCATTATACCAAAAGAGACATGCACTCATACGTTCGTCACCATGCTATTCACAATAGCAAAGACATGGAATTAACCTAGGTTCCCATCAATGAATGATTGGCTAAAGAAACTGTGCTACATATATACTATGCAATACCAAGCAGTCATAAAAAAGAACAAAATTATGTCCTTTGCAGAAGCATGGATGGATCTAGCGGCCATAGCCCTAAGTGAGTTAATGCAGGAACAGAAAGCCAAATACTGCATGTTCTCACTAATAAGTGGAGCTAAACATTGAGTACACATGGACATAAACATGGGAACAATAAATACTGTGGACTATTAGAGGAGGAAGGAAATGATGGCAGCATGGTTTGAAAAATTACTTATTGGGTACTATGCTCATTACCTGGGTGCAATACACCTATGTAACAAACCTGCACATGTACTCCCTGTATCTAAAATAAAAGCTGAAATAAAAAAAATTAAACTATAAATTTTCCCTTAACCAATTTTTAGGTGCATTTCACAAACAAAACAATTTTTGTTTTTATTATCATTCAGGTATAAATGTTTCTTTATTGAACTTGTGTATTACTTTTTGGCCACAAACTGTAAAAAAAGAGAGAGAGAGAGAGAGAGAGACAGATATTAGCCTGACTTTCTTCATTTGCCCACCATTTGTACCAATTACTTCATCCAGAGACTTATGTACTCAGATTGGCCCAGTTAATATTAAGTGGTCATCCTAGATTGGGACATGGGTTGAGAAAAAAGGATATTAAGCAATAAACATGGGAATTAGGGATGTTGTTTATGAAATAAAATAGAGATAGTAAGAATGGAGTGAAAAGGTCCAGTTATTCCTCCCATAGGTAAAAATTATGAAACATGGACAAAATCATTAGAAACAACGATTTGAAGTCATTAGATAAAACAAAAGTCGTCAGGAACTTGAGAAGCAGTTAATAATAAAATATTGCTATTTTATCTTATCAGTAAGAACTGTGAGTTTGAAGCTTTATTGTTTAGGAACAGTCTCCAGCATACCCAACCCAACCCCTAGAGGGCAGATTATAGAGTTTAAAGCAGACACAAAATTGGAAATTTAGAAGGGAAATTTTGTAAATGAGAGAGCTACAGAAGAGTTAAAATACCAAATCTGACTATTATCTCTGCAAAAGCCCTGACTTATCATGGGGAGCTCAGTGGAAGATAAAATACATACACAAGGAAAAGGGAATATACTCTTGAAAGACTGAATGACTCTTGGTAATATTTGTGAGTTTGATAGTTTATAAGCACTGCCTGAGTGTATTCCTTTTGTACCATACAGATTTGAAGGCTGCAAGTGAACACCATATTGGCGTAAGCTGTTAGACAGCAGAATTCAGAAGTGTTAAAGGAACTACAGAACTAGGAAAATGCAGAGAGAAAATCTCAAGATCTGAGGATAAATTCTGTACAAATATTTACTGTCAGCTAAACTACATGCAGACAGCTAAACTATACATTCAGTGGAGATAATCATGAGGCCAGACTAGAAAAGAAAGATAAAAGAAATGAAGCAGCATCTTGAAGCCGAACAACATGAAAAAATACATGAACTACTGCAAGCAGTTGGTGATAAATATTTTGCATTGCTCCAGAAAAATTAACTGCCTATTAGACACACAAAAAGAATAACTCCCCAAAAATCAGATTTTAGAATCACTACAATTTCTTTCTAAAATGTTCGGTTTTCAACCGAAAATATTTACTAATACAAAAATTTTGTAAACTATTTATACACAAGAAAAAATATAGCCTATAGAAATTGATTTTAAGTGAACACACAATTTGGATTTTGCAGTATTCACATTCAGGTTTTTTAGAAATATGATCAAAGAATAAAAGGAAAATATGCCAATAAAGAGTAAACATGTAGATAGTATAAAATGATAAAAAGAAAATTATAAAAAGAAACCAATTGGATATCTGGAGCTTAAAAGTCCAACAATGGCTGAACTGCAAAGTGTATGAAATAGCCTCAACAACAAATTGGAGATAGTAGAAAAAAGAATAAGTGAATCTGAAGCAATTTCAATAACAATTATCTGATCTGAAAAAATACAGAAGAGAAAATATAAATAAAATAAACAAATAAGACTTTTTTTTTTTTTTTTTTTTTTAACAGGATCTCACTCTGTTACCCAGGACAAAGTGTGATCATAGCTCATTGCATCCTTGACCTTCTGGGCTCAAGCAATCCTCTTGCCTAAGCCTTCCAAGTAGCTGGGGCTACAGGCATGTACCATCATGCCCAGCTAATTTTTTGATTATTTGTAGAGACAGAGTCTCACTATGTTGTCAAGGCTGGTCTCAAATTTCTGGAATAAAGCATTCTCCTACCTCAGCTTCCCAAACTGCTGGAATTGCAGGTGTGAGCCACCATGCCCAGCCTCTTTCAGACTTGTGAGACAATATTAAGTGATCCAACATATATGTAATTGAAATCTCAGAAAAAGACGGAAAGAAAAAAGACTTCAAGATGGCCAATTAGAAGAATTTCATGCTTGTATCCTTCATTTAGAAGAACCAAAATAGCATATAGACAGTCATACCACACATACATTATCCAAGAAGGAACACTGGAATTCAACAGAGAAGCAACAGGAAACATCAAAAGCAGAGAAAGAGAAGGGACAGGGTAGTGTGCCTGGCCAAGATCAACTGGGAGCCAGGAGTGACTTCCCATCATGGGCAAAGAGTAAGTGAGAGACTTCTAGCAGTCCACATTTGTACAATGGAATCATACAAATGTGGCCTCAAGAGAATCCCTTGATCCTCCCAACTCCTAAAATGAACATAGAGAGCTGCTGGGAGACTGTGGGATGGAACTGCTCCAGAAAGGGAACTCATGACGTGTCCCACACCCTGTCTGAGACATAATTGGCTACAGCAAAATGCCAGCTTCAAAACTAATCTTTGGCAGATCCCATGCTTTCCTGGGGCCCAGAAATTCTAGAACTGAGGTGTTTCAGAAATTCAAGCTATCACTTCTGGAATGGAATAATGAACGGGGGGTACTCCCAATGCTGGAGCTAAGAAGTATGCAAGGTGTGGGCTACAGCTGCCAGTGCCAGGAAGCAAGTGCTACCAGGACAGAGATGGGAATCTGAGTGGGGCACAAGTTGCCACTGAAACTTGGTCACTAGCTGGTTGGGGCTCCTGCAGCAGGAGCAGGAGTGTGAGCTAGTCATGGGCTATCACCACTAAACCTGGGAAGGAAGCCCTGTTGAGACAGGGGAATGAGAGGGACATTCTTTGCTGGCCTTGGCAGTGGTCACTGAGGATGACCCAACTCTCTCCATTGGCAAGGCCTCAACGTCGATGGTACTACCCCTCACTGAACACTCCACCTGGGGCCTGATTATTTCCCCTCCCAGCAGGCTAGTGCCTGCTCTTGTCATTGGCGGGGCTGGAGCACTGGGCGACCAAGCATGATTTTGCCCCCCACCCCGAGAGCACATCCCCTGAAGTCCTGGAAATTACCCAATCCAATCCACCATGTTGGACACCTGAGCACTCCTGGGTGCTCAAGTTTTGGTATAAACTTCTAGCTGTTACTACCTGTATTAGTCCATTTTCATACTGCTATGAAGAAATACCCAAGTCTGGGTAATTCACAAAGAAAACGGTTTCATGAACTCACAGTTCCACATGGCTAGGAAGGACTCACAATCATGGCAGAAGGTAAAGGAGGAGCACAGTCACATCTTACATGGCAGCAGGCAAGAGAACATGTGCAGGGGCACTGCCCTTTATAAAAAACCATTAGCTCTCATGGGACTTATTCACTATCATAAAAACAGCATGAGAATAAACTGTCTCCATGATTCAATTACCTCCTGCTGGGTCCCTCCCATGACACATGCGGATTATGAGAGCTACCATTCAAGATGAGATTTTGATGGGGACACAGCCAAACCATATCTCCACCTCAGATGGCACCTATGTGAAGGCCTGAAGACTGGCCCACCAAGCCCATCACATTCAGTGCCAACATCAACACACACCATACAGGACCCAGAGAATCATCAAACCACAGCTATTGCCATCACTCACACCATGCCAGCTTCCCGGTGTCCTGAGAACCTCACCACTCACCTAGTCTGCTACTGCCACTGCTTAATACAAATAAGTCACCCGGAGGCCAAAGAATTGGCTTGCCAGTAACTGCTAACACAGGTGTCAGTATATATCACCCTGGTGCATAAAGATAGGCACTCTCAGCCCACAGCTGCCACCACTAGGGCCTGACAACCAGCCCAACTGGCATCTTGGACTGCAGCACCATTTACCACAGCCTCCATTAATAACCACACCTTAATCCACCAAGGAAATCACAGATTCCACTAACCCTATTTGTAGTCAAAGAAATCATACAAAAACTACACTAATGCAAACACCTGGATTCAAAGCCAAAGTACTCTACCCAGCTAACACCATAGATACATCTTCAGGAAAAAGTCCTCCCCTACAAAAGTAAATTCAAAAATTGAAAGAAGTGATGGTTATATCAGATGAGGAAATATAAATATAAGACAAAAAAATATGGAAAAGCAAGGAAATATAACACTTCTAAAGAAACATGTTAAATTTCCAGCAATAGATCTTAAATTTTTAAAAATTCAAAATTCAAGAAAAAGAATTAAAAATATTTATTTTCAGAAAGCTCAGTGAAACCAAGAAAATTGTGAACAACAAAATAAAAAGCTACAAAAACAATAAAGGATGTAAATAAGAAATACGTTGTTTAAAAATAAACCAAATACAAACTCTAGAACTGAAGAATTCACTGAAGGAAATACAAAATACATTTGAAATTGTCTACAATAGACTAGATCAGGCAGAAGAAAGAACCCCAGAACTTGAAGACAGGTCTTTTAAAAATAATCCAGCCAGACAAAAATAAAGAAATAATTTAAAAAATGAACAAAGCCTTTGTAACATTTGAGATAATATAAAGCAATCAAATATTCAAATTATCAGTGTTTTCAAAGGCAAAGAGGCAATAAAATAATTCAAAAACCTATTTTTGCAAGTGATAGATAAAATATTTCCTACTTTAACAAGATATGTAGACATTCAGATACAAGAGGCTCAGTGATCCCTAGCAAGATATAATGGGAAAAGTGCTTCCCCGTGGCACATTATAGTCACATTTTCTAAAGTCAAAGAAAAAAGATGAATCCTAAAAATTGGAAGAGAAAAGCCTCAACTAATCTATGAAGGAAAATCTATTAGATAAAGAGTGGATTTCTCAGTAGACACCTTATAGGCCAGAAAAGAATAGGATATTTTCAAAGTGTGAAAAGGAAAAAAAAAAAAAAAACCGCTAACAACAAATAATACTATGTCAAGCAAAATTATCTTTCATAAATGAAGATGAAATAAAGTCTTTCTCAGATAAGCAAATGCTGAGGAAAATCATTACATTGAACTGACCCTAAAAGAAATGCTCAAGGAAGTCCTAAATCTGGAAGCAAAAGGACAACATCATGGAAACACATGAAGGTATACAACTCACTAGTAAAGCAATTGCACAAAAGGTAAAGAGAAAAGACTCAAATGATACCACTACAGAAATCCACCAGATCACAATGGTAGTCAATATAGGAAAAAGAAAGCAACAAAGAATATAGAAAACAACCAATGATATGACAACCTCACAATTACTAATAACCTTGAATGTAAATAGATTGAATTTTCTACTTAAAAATATAGAATGGGTGAATGAATTAAAAAACATGATCAAACTATATGCTGCTTAGAAAAAAACTGGCCTTAAGGAAAAACTTAAGAAGAATTTTTAAAAAATCATGAAACAAATGAAAATGGAAGCACAACACACCAAAACCAGTGGGATACAGCAAAAGTAGTGCTAAGAAGGAAGTTTATAGCAATACATGCCTACATCAAAAAAATCGAAAGATAAATTAACAGTCTAACAATGCACCTTAAGGAACTTGAAAAGCAAGAACAATTCAAACTTAAATTTAGCAGAATAAATGAAGGAATAATGATCAGAGCAAAAGTAAATGAAATAGAGACTAAAAAATTACAAGGGACAAAAAATGAAAATTTAGTTTTCTATAGAGACAAAAAAATTGATAAACCACTAGCTCAACTAATCAAGAAAAGAAGAGAGAAGACTCAAACAAAATTGGACATTAAAAAAAGACATTTCAACTGGTAAGACAGAAATTCAAAAGATCATCACACACTATGCTGACATATATGCTGACAAACTGGAAAACCTAAAGGAAATGGATAAATCCTGGAAATATACAACCTCCCAAGGTTGAGTCAGGAAGAAATAGAAAACCTGAACAGTCCAGTATCAAGTAGGGAAGTTGAATCGGTTATAAAAGGTCTCACAACAAAGAAAAGCCCAGGAGCACATATGTTCGCAGTTATATTCTACTAAATGTGCAAAGAACTAATGCCAATTCTTCTGAAACTATTCTAAAAAATTAAATAGTATGAAATTTTTTTCCAACTCATCTGTGAGGTCAGCATCACCTTGATATTACAACCAGATAAGGACACAACAACAAAAACAGCACATCACATGCCAATACTGTGATGAACACAAATGCATAAATGCTCAAGAAAAAACTAGCAAATGGAATCTTGGAGCTCATAAGAAATGTATATACAATGATCAACTGATATTTATACTGGGCGTGCAAGGATAGTTCATTATATGCAAATCAATAAACATGATACTTCACATTAATGGAATGAAGCATAAAAACCATATGATCATCTCAATAAATATAGAAAAAGCATTTGCTAAAATTCAACATTGCTTTATGATAAAAACTTTTAACAAGCTAGGCATAGGAGCAACATATCCTAAAATAATAAACATTATATATGATAAACCCATAGCAAACATCATGTGAATGAAGAAAATGTGAAAGCCTTTGTTCTAAGATATGAAACAAGGATGTCCACTTTCCCCAAAACTGTTCAACATGACACTGGAAGTTTCAGCCAGAGAAATCAGGAAATAGAAAGAAACCAAGGCATCCAAACTGGAAAAGAGGAAGTCAAATTGTCCCTCTCTGCTGTTAATATAATCTTATATGCAGCAAAATCTAAAGACTCCACCAAAAATTACTAGATTTGAATTCAGTAAAGTTGCAGGGTACAAAATTCAGTAGCATTTCCATATATCAATAATTATCTAGCTGATACAGAAATCAAAAGACAATAACCTTTATAATACCTACCCCCCTCCAAAAAATACAGAGGAATAAATATAACCAAGGAGGTAAAAGGTCTCCACAAGGAAAACGATATAACATTGATGAAAGAAATTGAAGATGACACAAACAAATGGCAAAACATCCCGTGCTCATGGATGGGAAGAAATAACAGCACAGAATAAGAAAAAAAAAAATCTAAAATTTATATAAAGCGCCAAACAAGCCTGAATAGCTAATGCAATTCAGAACAGAAAGAACAAAGCTGGAGGCATCACATTACCTGACTTCAAAATGTATTACAAGGATATAGTACCCAATACAGCATGCTGTTGGTAAAAAAAAAAAAAAAAAAAAAAGACACAAAAACCCATGGAATAGAATAGAAAGTCCAGAAAGAAAGTCACATTCTTAGAGCCAACTGATCTTCAACAAAGCCAATGAGAACTTACCTTAAAGACAGGACATGTTCTTCAATTTATGGTGCTGGAAAAATTGGATAGCCACATGCAGAAGAATGAAATTAGACCCCTGTTTCTCATCATAAACTCAAAATTGATTAATGACTTAAACATAAGACCTTAAATGATAAAACACTAGAAGACAATCTAGAGAAACATTTCCTGGACATTGGTTTAGGCAAGTAATTTATCACCAGGACATCAGAAGAACAGGTGACAACAACAAAAAAAATGGGAACACATTAAACTAAAAAGCTTCTGCATAGCAAAGGAAACAATCAACAAAGCAGAGAGCAATCTTTTGAATGGGAGAACATATTTCCAAACTATTTATCTTGCAGGGAAATTATATCCAGAATATACAAGCAACTCAACTCAGCAGGAGAAAAACCCAAATAATCCCATTAAAAAGTGGGCGAAGAACATGAATAAACATTTTTCAAAAGAAGGTATACAAATGGCTAACAAGTATATGCAAAAATGGTCAACACCAAAAATCATCAGACAAATGCAAATCAAAACCACAATGAGATATCATCTTACCTCAGTCAGAACGGCTGTCATTAAAAATAACATGCTGGTGAGGATGTGGAGAAAGTTTCACATATTTGTTAGTGGGAATGTAAACAAGTACAGTCACTATGAAAACAGTATGGAGAGTTCTCAGCTATTTTATCCAGCTATCTCACTACTAGATATCTATATAAAGGAAAAGAAATGGATATATCAAAGGGATAACTACTACACTCACATGTTTATTGTAGTACTATTTACAACAGCAAAGATATGCAATCAAGCTAAGTGTGCACAGATAGATGAATGCATAAAAAACAAAAATGCGGTAGATATACACACTGAAACAATATTCAGGCATAAATGGATGAAATCATGCCATGTGCAGCAACATGGATGTAACTGGAGGTGATTATCTTAAGTAAAATAAACCAGACACACAAAAAGTAAATACTGCATGTTCTCACTTGTATGTGGGAGCTAAAAAATTTGATCCCATGGAAGTAGATACTGGAAAGATAAATTAAAAATCCTGGGAAGGGTCAGGAGGAAGGGTTGCATGAAGATAATTTTGTTAAATAGCATTAGTCAGGGTTCTCTAGGGGGAAGGATGAATAGGATAGATGTATATATGAAAGGGAGTTTATTAAGAAGTATTGACTCAAACAATCACAAGGTGGAGACCCACAATAGGTCATCTGCAAGCTGAGGAGCAAGGAGTCCCAAAACCTCAAAAGTAGGGAAGCTAACAGTGCAGCTTTCGGTCTGTGGCTGAAGGCCTGAGAGCCCCTGGCAAACTAATGGTGCAGGCCCAGGAATCCAAAAGCTGGAGAACTTGGAGTGCGTTGTCCGAGGTCAGAAAGCATCCAGCACAGGAGAAAGATGGAGGCCAGAAGACAGCCAGTCTAGTCCTCCCACACCCCTCTGCCTTTTATCCTAGCTACACTGGCATCTGATTAGGTTGTGCCCATCCACATGGAGGGTGGGTCGGCCTCTTCTAGTCCACTGACTCAAACGTTAATCTCCTTTGGCAACTCCCTCACAGAGACACCCAGGAACAACACTTTGCATCCTTCAATCCAATCAAGTTGACACAATAATAACCATCACCCAGCACAAATACACAGTGAGATAGAGTAAATTCAATGCTTGATATCAGAATATGGTGACTATGCTTAACAAAAATGTATTGTGCTTGGGTGACAGAAGCTCTGAATACCCTGACTTGATTACTATGCATTATATACATGTAACAAAATATCTCATGTACCCTCTACATTTGTACAAACAAAAAAGAAAAAGATAAAGAAAAATATTGAAGAAATAATAGCAGAAAACTTCCCAAATTTGGTGGAAAATATTAATTTACTAGTTCAAGGTGTTCCATAAGCCACAAGTAAGAGAAACACGTAAGGTACATTCAAGTACATTTTAGTTAAATTTCTTATAGTAGAGAGAAAATATTAAAGCAAAAAGAGAAAAATGACACATTATTTAAGGGTGGAAAAATGATACAATTAATGATAGCATTCTCAACAGAAACTTTTGAGGACAGAGACATTGAAAATGGCATAGAAAGATGAAAGAAAAAAACCCTGATGACTAGTAATTTTATATCCAGCAAAAGTACATTTTACAAATAAAGAAAAAGTGAAGATATTTTCAAATAAATAAAAATGTAGATAATGTATTTCTAGCAAAACTACACCATAAGAAATACTAAGAGAAATCCTTAAGGCTGAAGGAACTTAAAATCTGATTTTATGAGAAAGAATGAAGAGCACTGAAAATGATAAACATTGGTTAAATATAAAAGATTATGCACAAAGGTAATTTTCTCTTAATTTCTTTATGATAGCACATGCCTGTTCAAAAATTACGACGACGTGTCAGTAGGTTTACATAATTGGGACTAAAACATTGCAAATTTTCTACATTTAACTGGAAATAATTCAATGTTAAGTTTAAGTAGATTATGTTAAAAATACATGCTGTAATTCCTAGACCAACAACTAAAACAACATTGCAAGAAAAATAGTTATAAAATTAATTGTTATTTTATTCCGACATCTAACTCATCTTTTGGATCTTCCTAACCCCACTGCAGGATCCTGGGAAATAGTATGGTGAACAAAAGAAAGGCTTCTTAAGTCTACTTGCCACTGCATCACCAATTGGCTGTGTTATCTTGGGTAAGTTATTTAATATTTTTCATGCCTCAGTTTTCTTATCAGAAAAATAGGAATAATAATAATACTTATATATTTTATTAAATTTATATAATGAAATTAGTCGATATCTGGTGATGAATACATGTTGCCAATTACCATTGTTGTTTCTATTAAATCAGTCAATGAGTGAAGATGTATGTTGAAGGTACAACTATTTACACGATTAGTATATCAGAGAAACATGCATTTTAAGAGTGACAAGTCAGATTAATCTAGTTGTAGGTAGACTTTTGGGACATTTTAAGGTTTCAGAACAATCTGAAGGTAGAAATATCACCTTCAGATTGTGAAGATTATATCAGATTATATCACGTATATCACATATCTGGATGCAGATATTGCAGCATAGTTGAAACAAAGGAAGAGGATGAAAATAAGGTAAAGTGGCTTTTAAAATGATGCATCTGAGTAAAAAATGGAATAGACAAATGAGGATGCAGGAATAGATTGACCCTGAAAGAGATCAGAATTTTCTTCAGAATGACTTCAAAACCAGACACATATCCAAAGTAGTTATATCAAGCTCTTGAGACAACAGTGGGGAACAGCTGAATTCTTGTTTCATTTTTAAATTATACATCTTATGCTATAAATTTATAAGCATAAGTCCTTAGTTCTGTAATTTTGGACCAGTTATTTAAAGTCTATTAAGCTCGGTTATACTTCTATAAAGTGTAACTATTAACACTATGTCACTAGGCTGCTGTAAATTTTAAAAGAGATTTATCTTGTGAAAAAAATTAATGTAATATTTAGCACATGGTACCATATTTATTATTTAAATCATGATCCTAGTATCTCTTGTTCACATTCCCCTTTCTGCTTTCCCCAAAAGGATATTCCCAACTAATGACACAAAAACACAATTAGATGCGCTTCCTGAGACAGCACCCATTGGGACTAGGGAGTCCTCCGAGAAAGAAGCTGTTTGGATGGAAGAAGATATTATTTACCACCTGGAACTAGGGGTGTGGAAGAAGGTTTCTTGGTATCATTTGGAGACATCACACTGCTCAGAATAGCAGATTCCAAAACGCATCTCAGGTCTTTCTCCTGTGGGCTAGCCTGCTGGGAGGCAGTCTAGTGCATGGGAACTAAAAGGCAGGACTTGCTTTATGAGCCTCTTCAGGTCAGTGTGAGCCTGTTCAGGTGAGGGGAGAATCATCCCTTGACTTATGCTTTGGTTTAGAGTAGAGTTTTTGGAGGCAGTAGTACCTGATTTTGGGCTGAGAGATGCCTGCTGCACAACCTGCCTCGAGCTCTGGCTTTTTCTTCAGTGCTCAACATAGATTCACAGGTAAAAGGAGCCTGCCCTACTCTGCCCAAGGAATTTGGAAAGGGTAAAATGGCATGGAAGAGGGGTTGTATAGATACAGTGATTATTGTTGAACAAGTTATTTCTTATTCTATGTTCATATTAGTGTGTGTTCCATAGTCTCTAAAGAGAGTCATCATTGCGTGGGGAAAATAAGGATAGGTTAAGACTCACCATACCTGTTTTCTAATCCTGGTTCTATGTGACTTCAAGAAAGTCACTTCACCTCTCTTAGTCTTTGTACCTGATCTATAAAACAAAATCCATTAAGATCAAGTCTCCCCACCTACCCACAAAGTTCTTACAAGCAATATGGGTGTGTCCATATGTGTATTTTCACATGACAGTGTAGGTATAAAGACAATATAAATGTATATGTTGTGTGTGTATCTTTATATGTGATGTGTGTATCTATGAATTTGCACACTCTAAATACATATGTATTTGTAATGTGTGTGCATGCCTGATAAATTCGTGGATATGGCCATTAATATCAAATGTACAATTTATAGTTTTGAATGTGTAAAATATGCATAATTATGTGTAAATGCTATAAAGCATATATACACCTGCATGTATGTAGTCATATGTATGTTTGTGTACAAATATGTGCATATGAATGTCTGTGATTGTGTATCTGTGTATATGTATATGTACATACAGTCATGTGAGAATGGACCCATACATTTGTGTATAACAAATACTTTTTTGAAGTTTGAGTAGAGTCTAAATCAGAGCTTCCTTTTTAAGTTACAACAGGAACAAGAGAAAAAGAATCCATATCATCCACCTTTTAAAGAAGCCAGGTACCTACTAGCAAGGTGGAAGAAATCATCAAATCTATCAGGGATGGGGCAAACCAATGTAACCTCCTGGAGGGATTTTGTCTTCCTGGGCTTCTCCGGTTCTGGGGAGTTGCAACACCTTCTCTTTGCCTTGTTCCTCTCTCTGTATCTCGTCACTCTGACCAGCAATGTCTTCATTATCATAGCCATTCGGCTGGATAGCCATCTGCACACCCCCATGTACCTCTTCCTTGTCTTCCTATCCTTCTCCGAGACCTGCTACACTTTGGGCATCATCCCTAGGATGCTCTTTGGCCTGGCTATGGGGGACCAGGCTATCTCCTATGTGGGCTGTGCTGCCCAGATGTTCTTTTCTGCCTCATGGGCCTGTACTAACTGCTTCCTTCTGGCTGCCATGGGCTTTGACAGATATGTGGCCATCTGTGCCCCACTGCACTATGCCAGCCGCATGAATCCTACCCTCTGTACCCAGCTGGTTGTTACTTCCTTCCTGATTGGATACCTCTTTGGACTGGGAATGACACTAGTTATTTTCCACCTCTCTTTCTGCAGCTCCCATGAAATCCAGCACTTTTTTTGTGACACACCGCCAGTGCTGAGCCTAGCCTGTGGGGATACAGGCCTGAGTGAGCTGGGGATCCTCATCCTCAGTCTTCTGGTCCTCTTGGTCTCCTTCTTCTTCATCACCATCTCCTACGCCTACATCTTGGCGGCAATACTGAAGATCCCCTCTGCAGAGGGGCAGAAGAAGGCCTTCTCCATTTGTGCCTCGCACCTCACAGTGGTCATTATTCACTACGGCTGTGCCTCCTTCATGTACTTGAGGCCCAAAGCCAGCTACTCTCTTGAGAGAGATCAGCTTATTGCCATGACCTATACTGTAGTGACTCCACTCCTTAACCCCATTGTTTATAGTCTAAGGAATAGGGCTGTACAGACTGCTCTGAGGAATGCTTTCCGAGGGAGATTGCTGGGTAAAAGATGAAGGTTACACCAATAGGACACTTTCTTCTGTGTAGGCTGGGCATAGACCAAGAACCCAAGCCAAAGGGCCAGGTATTCAAGTCCTCAGGCCAAAGCTTTCCTACCCCCAATCATCTGGAAAAGCCTTATCCTGCCTCTTGCCCTTCCCCCCGACTGCTTGGAAATGCAAAGGCGGTGCTTCCTGCTCTGCTCACTGTGCACAACTCAAAATGAGCCCAAAATCTGAATTTTAACTTTCAGCCTCTTAGATGCCACCCCTAGTTACTGAAACCCATTAAGAATTAAAAAATTTAATTAAGGTAATCAAGAATTTTTTAATTGAGCTGAACAGAAGTTTGGAGTGTTCAAGGTCAAGGCAGGGCTGGCAGGAGCCTATCAGGGATACTGTAGAGATTTCTAAAATCATTACATAATTAGACTATTTGACCTGTAGTGTTCTTCCAAGATTGGAAACCTGGTGAATATCAGCTTGACAGGTTAGTTTAAAGCTGTGTTAATGAACAGGTGGGTCATTTTTACTCCCACTGAGTGTCTTTCATCTTTTTATGCTTTTACTATTTTTTTAATTTCAACTTTTATTTCATATACAGTGGGGCACATGTGCTTATAGGTTCATCATTGTGCTATTGACAGTAGCAAAAACATGGAATCATCTTTTTATATAGTTGCCCTTCCTATCTCTGACTCTATTACTTTGCCCTTTTTGTTTTAATTGATTTTCCAAGCTGGGTGGATTCTATTTCAGAAAATATATTTACTTCCTTTTTTTTGGTAATTGTTAATGCTCTCTGATAGCTTCAGAATCTTGCATGTTAAAAACCCTTCTCATTTGGGTCACTCACCAAACTGGATACTGTTCTTTTGAATCTATTGCAAAACTATCTATTCTGCCTATTTCACTTTCCACATATAATATGGTTATATATAGTGGCAGACATTATTTGAGAAAGTGTCATGAACTCACAAGACCGTCTAGCAGGAGTTTGAATCCAAACTCTTCAACTTACTAGCTGTGTGACTCTAGGTAAGTTATTTAACATTTTTCAGCTTCAGAGTTCTTATCTTTAAAATGGTTATAACTTCAGTTTTGTGTTGGTGGCTAAACAGGATCATGCATACAAAGAATTTAGCACAACCCTTGGATCATAGTGATCTTCCAATAAATTCCAGTTGCTACTATTAAAATGTGAGAAGGAAAAAGATACTGGCTTTTAGTTCAGGTAGAGTTTACTCTAGGTAGAGGATCAGAGAAGACTTCATGTGTTAAATAGTATTTGAACTTGTTCCTAAAGGATGGATGAGCTTTGAATGCACTGACGGCGGGGGGAAAGTATATTATCAGAAGAGAGAACATAAAAGCCAAAGGCTTGATGGTAAGACAATATAGGCCTGTTTCAGAGTGTGTGAGTTATTCAGAGGGGCTGGAAACACCTCACAAATGATGCTGAGAAGTTAGTTTGAATCAAGGCTTACTTGAAAGAATTTGAATACCTTGCTTCAGACATGGTCTTTTTGTCTATAGGAGATATAAAGCACAATAAAACGTTGAACAGAGAGTGGATCTGGGAAGGGATTTAGGAAGATTAATCTAGCAGCAGAGGGGATGATAGATTTCAGCAGAGAGAAACCAGAGGCAAGGAGATCAGCAAGAAATCCATGGATATCAGCTTAAAGAAAGGCAAAGAGGCTTTAATATGGATAGTGACATTCAGAGACTGAAGGAAATCACAAACATGAGATTTTGAGAAGATAGAATTCATAGGATTTGGCAGTGAGAGAGAAGTGGGGCATGGCTTGAAAGACGAGGAAAGAGCTTAGGCTGAGAAGATATTTTTCAGACAGCAATCCATATTTTTCTATGCTCTCAGGAAAGAAACACATACTCTAGTTGGAATTTGATGAAAACTGAATTTGAGAGGAAGGAAGCTAGATCTCAGAGAACGGGATGAAGACAAGTAGATGAGTTAGACAGCCAAAAGGGCCTCATCAGAGAGAAGGTCATCTACTCTAGAGTTCTCCATATAGGGAGAAGTAATCTCTCATTGCACTGAGGCCATGTGAGCAAATTCATTTCACCAATTCATTCAGTCTGCCCAGCATAACATTGCCTAAATGCATAGTGACCAAAGGTTAGTAAGGATGTTTCAAGTATTGCTAAGTAATACTTAATGGTCTAACTTCCACATGTAGTAGTCTTAAGTATGGAAGGGTGTAAAATCACTTGGAGGGATTTTTCCAAATAGGTGTTTCTGGAATCTATCTCTATTTGTTTCTACCTTGAAACAATTGATCTGGGATAGGGAAAACATAATAGTCTTCAAAATCTCGTTTGGTGATTCAAATTTCCTCCCTTGATTAAGTATGTGACTATGTGCTTAAAAAGGGCAAACTCTTCTTCCGGGTACACACATTTGACTCACTAAAATGACTAATAATTTGATCTAGGTCTTGAAAATTTTTGGCAGGGTTAGCATTGGGGGAATGGAACCACATCCACTTTTGCTTGTGATTATTTTCAGCACAAATAGTTTTAGACTATCCATACATGATAAGTATGATATTAAACGATGCTAATTTGTGATGGCCTATATCTTTTCCAACTGTACTATTTTTGGTAACTCATAATTAGACAATTTAGACATTTGTGAACATTAATTTTGAAAATACTTTCTGCTTGTTATATTCCATAGTATTTGACAATTTAAGAAAAGAGTCACTAAAATACCTGTATGTTGTTGGTATCAATGATAACATTTTAGCTTTAACGATTTTTTTGTTTAAAAAAAGGCTCTTATGACAGGATTTGTCCTGCACAGATTCATTTCTATGCAGAGGAAGGGACTGAGACTTAAGATGGTAATCAAGGGGCAACATTAATGGATTGGTAATTGGGGACTATTTGTGCAGAATGCTAGCAGTTTTATACACAGCAAATAAGTGATCTAAGAATTCTCACCAGCTAATGACACCATTACCTTTTATAAATCAAATCAGAATGTCGGCATGTAAACCTGTTTAGACTAAACCTGGCCTGAAAATTTATGAAGATATTATCACCTCTTCTTTTTTTAAATTAATTCTTAATTTTATAAATAATTCTATTAACTTACTTTAATTGGATATAGAAGTATTATTTTTATTACATTAAAACTTAAGAGAAAATACGGGTGCTTGGAGGACAAGAGAAAGCCCTGCTATGCTGGAATTTTGTCATTCTGAGAGTAATGACAGCTACCATAATTTTGAATTATGGAAAAAAAAGTTAAGAAGAAAACAGGTGTTACGTTGATCTGTGTGTTGTTTCATTGTACAAACTAAAATATTCATGTTCTCCAGAATATCAAATATCTTTATTTTCAAATTTAAATTTAAACACATTCCAAAGTTTAAAAAAATTGTTTGCAAATTGCCTTGGATTTTATTTATTTACTATACCATGGCCCTTCTTTACAGTAAAATTAGCTGCCCACTCTTATATAAGTACAGTTCTCAGAAATATAGAAGCTCAACATTTCACTTAACTTTGCCCCAAAAATATTTTTAAAAAGAATTACTATATAATAGGAATAAAGCATAATGATAAAGACATGCAAAACAGAACAAATAAAAATAGAAACTTTGACACCCCTCAGCAGTGACTAGTTGCATACAAAATAGCATCCACTCCTCCAACTCTATTAACCTTTCTATCTCCCACCCTTGAGATTTTTTAAGGTCCTGCAATAAATGTAATATGCACACAAACACAAGCGCACACACACACGAGGCCATCTTTATCTTCCATATTTGCCTGTACTCTTCACCCCCCAGTAAATTTCCCACAACACTAAGATTTTCTATGATCCACGAGGAGCTGCTTATGAGTTGCCAAAATAGGAATTGGTGAAGCCAACGTAGTCATAGCCAGAGAGATGGCTTCGACCCTGTGGGTCCATATATTGCTGCATATGTGTGGCACAGAATGACACTTGCTCTGGGGTAAGGGCCTGAAAAGTATAAAAAGAGAAAAATACGGTTATAGGGATTCAAAATAGCTGGTTCCTTGGGGCTTCCCATATTATGCCCTAAATGCAGGAGATGGAGAGTCTCTGGAAGATGCAAGTGCTGTTTCTATTACACACAATTTTTTTCTCATAAATGTATAACATCTAATGAGTAACTTAACTTTTAATCTCAGCCCTTTCTTGAAAAAGAGCTTACTTACTTTGATTATTCTGTAAATCTCATTCCCTAAAGTTGTTTTATTAAATAGAGGGAGTTATATGCCTAACAACATTTGTTGACCACTTGATCTATTTCATCCTCCTGGCTGCTTTGAGATGTGGGGACTAGCATGTTTTATGAGTAAGGTAAAATACTCAAGAAGGTAGAATAACTCACCAGTGGTCACACTGCCAGAAAGTGGCAGAGCTGGGACTTGAACTTATGATCCTCTTATACCAAAGAGTTCCTCTATTGGCTGTGCTGTTTGACTACCAAGTAGATCCCTAAAGATTCCAATAAGTTAGCACGTGGGTGGGTGGATGGTGGGTTCCAGATATTGTCTGAAAGACCACATCATTTTCTTTTTGTAACAGCTTTGTTGAGTTATGATTGATAAAGAATTGTACCTTTAATGTGTACAGTTTGATGAGTTCAGACAATTGGATGAGTTTGTGCAAAATGATACCATTGTGTATGTGACCCTTTGTAATCTGGTTTCTGCTTAATTGTTTTCCCTTTCACTTCCTGTTACCGTCTTCCGACTTTAGGTATTAGGAAAACATATTTTTTCAAGTTCCTTTGCACACACACTTGCCTTTGCCTGAAACACTTAAGCTTTCCTTTGGTCACTTAATGAGTTCCTGCATGTCCTTCAACACTCACCCTGTGTTAATCATAGATGATACCTTCCCTGATGCAAGTATTTTAAGGAGAGGAATGAAGAAAGCTCTTGGAATCAGAGAGAAGAGAGATTACTTCTGGTTGTAATAAAATCCCCCACATCTTTGTTCCCATGACAGATGTGTTTGCTTCTGTCACAGTGTTTTTAACTTGTAAAGTTCTGTCTTCCCCACTACACCTGAGTCTAGGGACTGTGTCTTACTCTACTGCACTCCTCATGCCTGGAACACAGTAAGCATTCAATAAATGCTCTTTGAATTAATGAGAAAAAAAGAGAAATATCCTTAAAAACCGAGTTGCAGATTTTGAATGGACTCTCATATTCAATAGAGAACCACAGTACATTTTTGAGTTGGGTCAAGACAAATTGAAGTGGTGACCAAACCAAATGACATCTTGTGCAAGGGGAGGTCTGAAAAAAAAAAAAAAAGTGGGTGGGTTTTTTCAAAGTAGGCCACTGGGCCTGAGATGACCAAAATTCAAATTAGGGTGACAGTGTAATAGTGGAAGCAACCAGAATCAGACCTGCTTCATGTCTTCTTTGGTAATATATGACTTGCCCTCCGCCAGGGCTTGGAAAGCATTCTCTATTTCATTGCTGGACTTGATGTTTTCTGACTCCTTGTGAATCAGGAAAGCGGTATAGTCCTCCAGTGAGACGTAGCCCTTCCTGTGAGAGAAATGGATCAGGAGCTGAGCCTTCTCAAGGCAGAGAAGGAAGGCCCCTTTTATATCCTACTCAGTGTTGTGGAAACAGAGGAAAGCCAGATTCTCCAAGTGCCTCTTCCAGCTAAGCTTTCTGGGATGAGATGGGTTATGCTCTCCATTTTGGCTCCCCTTCATCACAATTTTACAGCCAAATATACACTGTTTACTAAGCTCCAGACTCTGTTTCAACATGGGTCATTCAGCCTGATTCTCGGTGAATTTTGAAATTTTCCATCAGCACCTCAAATAATTTCTGCTTCTTCGGTTTTTAGTATTAGCAAGAATTAGTCCCTAACAGTAACTTGATCTCTTGATGATCTAACACACTCCCATAAGCACATAACAACCCCAACCCCATGTGTTGGTCTCTGAATCACCGATATCTCCTTAAAATCTCACATACATGAAGGGATTCTTCTCTCTAGTCTCATCCATAAAAGCAACTGAAATTCATAGATTGAACATAAATCATGAATTGGAGAAATTGTAAAGCTAGTCCTTGAGTTAAAGTTAGCACAATTTACTGCTGAGCTAATCTTGAAAGGGCACCAAGAGCTGCCTAATTCATTTATGGTTGCCTATTTCTTCCTATTTTCAGATGAGTTAATTTCATGTTTTATGGATCATTTTACTCTCTGTGCTTCTCCCTCCAAACCCCCATCCCTGCTGTGGTCTGATCCCCTAGTCTTGTTCCTACCTCCCTGGATCCACAGCATCCAGGAACTTCTTAAACTCGGGCTCATGTTCATCCTCCTCCACCATGGGCAAATAGTAATTGAGTCCTCTCAGGCAGGACAGGAACTCTTTGTGAGTCAAGTGCCCTGTCAAATTCTCATCAAAGTGTCTAAAGAATAAAAAAAGAAAAAAGTTTTTTTTATCAAGCTCAATAGAAAAACCAAGTGAGAACAGAAAGGAATATGTCTTATTGTGTCAGCTGAAGCTTTATTGACCTGTCATAAAGCTATCAGAGGACTGAATAGAAAGCCTGTCTGTGTCCTGTACATTTTTTTTAACCTAATGGATAGAAAGAAAAGCACAAAATGTTGAGAATGAAGAAACATATTTTTTGAAGTCTGAAAATCTCACAGAAAGCCATGACTGGAGCTAATGAGCATATCTAGGTCTTCATTTAAGATTCCATCAAGCCTCATAGAGTGAGAGAAACATTATTTGTAGCCTCATTCTGAATAGTCTGAAAAACAAAGAAGCAGTTAACTATGAAATTATACTCACTTATAGATTGTACTAAACTCCTTCAGAGTCTCTTCACTCACACCTATCATGTCCCTGAAAGAAAAAACAAAAACATGAATTTACCCTGTATATAAAACACAGGGTAGAAGAACACAAGTCACATGGAAGAGAGAGAAATTTGAATGGACAATTTGCTATTTGAGTCATCTAGTTCAAGAGTTGGCAAACTGTAGTCCGTGGGCGAAATCTGGGCTGTCACCTGTTTTTGTACAGTCCAGGAGCCAAGAGTAGCTTTTACATTGTCATATGGTTGAAGATAATCAAAAGAATAAAATTTTTTGAAACATGAAAATTACATAAAATTTAAATTTCAATGTCCATATACAAAGCTTTATTGGAACATGGCCATGGTCATTCACTTATCACAGCTGCTTTTTTCACTGTAACAGCAGAGTCAAGGAGTTACAGCAGAAAATATATGAGCCTCACAAAGTCTAAATTATTTATTATCACGCCATTTACAGAAAAAGTTTGCCAATCCTTATCTAGATAAAAATGTTGCCAAAATGCTATTGAGACCTGCAGCTGCTTTGATATGATGAATTTATCTAGAAAATAATGAGTTTCCACCCTTCTGCTCTATTTGGCCATGCTTTAAATGTTTCTTTTGTTTTAGACATTACATTTTAGATAAAATTCTATGAAAGGGAATGGTTTCCTAAGAGATCACATAAGATGGTGAAAGAACTCTGAGAAATTGGGTATAAAAGTCAGTTGTTGTCCAAATGGGTGATGAGTAGGCTCAGGTGGATGGAGAGCACTGTCTTTTATTTCATGATGGATTTCAGTATAAAGAGAAATAGTCATTCTGTGGGGCAGTAAAGACCCAGAACATTGGTACTCTGAAGCAACTCTTTTATCTGGTGCACCAAACTCTAGCCCTTAGTTAAGGTCCTAACACCTAACACCACCTGCACCCCTCCCTGCTCTGGTGCGTTCCCTCAATACTTGGCCTGGATCTGTTGCTCCAGGTTGTGTTGCATCCGCAACCCAAGCTGGTACAGCTGGTCCCACTGCTGGGCCAATCCAATGGTGCTGTATTTGATATCAAGGATCAGAGCATCTTCCATGTTGTCCCCCAGGTCCTCAATCTTGGTTAGTTGACGCTTCATTGCCTGGATCTCCTTCTGTTTTCTCTGGAAAAATGACAGAGAAGAGAGACAGTCAGTCGTCCACGTTGCCAGCTCAAAACCTAGAGGTGAAAGAGGAGATAACTGGCTGATTTTGTTTTCAGGGATTTTCTTGTTGTCTGTGAAAAAATGAACTACTCAGGAAAATCACTTCACTTCTGTAGCCCTCATTTATAAAATAATGGGAAGTTTAGGTGAATAAAACCTGTCATTCTCGTATTCAGTAATATATAAATCTAAGAGTTAGTAGTTATACATACACACACATACTGTTCACTCCTGGGCCGCCTTCGTCAACTTGGGATGATGTTCATGGGCTGCTCCTGCCACGCAGACATGTTATATGCCAAATTTCTGGATCTTGCCCATGCTTTCTCAATGAGGGAATATTACTCCCCGCAGAGGGCAAGTGTGAATTGATTCTGATTATTGTGGAGTGCAGTGAAAACAATCTGGGATATGACAAAGCTTGTAGCCCTTCAAAGGTCAAATTTTCCTGACATCTTTTTTTTAAGTTTTAATTATATATAATAGATGTACATATTTCAGAGTATACATGACAATTTAATATGTTCATATAATTTGTAAAGATCAAATCAGTATATGTTGGATGTCTATTACCTTAAACATTTGTCTTTTCTTTATGCTAGAAACATTCAAATTATTTTCTTCTAGCTATTTTAAACTATACAAGATATTATTGTAAACTATGGTCACCCTACTGATCTATCAATTACTAGTCTTATTTCTTCTATCAAACTGTATATTTATACCCAATAATCAACCTCTCTTCATTCCTCTGTGTCCCCCTACCATTCCTATCCTCTAGTAACCTCCAATATACTCTCTTCATGAGATCCATTTTATTTAGCTCCCACTTATGAGTGAGAGCATGCAATATTTGTCTTACTGTGCTTGGCTTATTTCATTTAATATAATGACATTCATTTCCTTCCATGTTACTGAAAATATCAGAATTTCATTTTTTAATGGACAAATAATATTCCATTGTGTATACCATATTTTCTTTATCAGTTAATCCATTGATGGGCAGTTAGGTTGATTCCATATTTTGGCTATTGTGAATAGTCTCCCTGTTATCTCCTGTCATAAACATGGGAGTGCAGATATTTTTTTGATATATTAATTTCCCTTCTTTTAGATATATACACAATAATGGGATATGGTCTTTCTCTTTTTAATTTTTTGAGGAATTTCCATAGTGTTTTCCATAGTGGCTGCACTATTTCCACTTTCTCTACATCTTCACCAGCATCCATTATTTCTTGTCTTTTTGATAAAATAAAAGGAACTCATCAAGTGACCAAAGGAAAGCCTAAGTGTTTCAGGCAAAAGCAAGTGTGTGTGCAAAGGAACTTGAAAAAACTGTTTTCCTAATACCTAACGCATAAAGTAGGAAGACAGTAACAGGAAGTGAAAGGGAAAACAATTAAGCAGAAACCAGATTACAAAGGGTCACATACACGATGGTATTATTTTGCACAAACTCATCCAATTGTCTAAACTCATCAAACTGTCCACATTAAAGGTGCAATTCTTTATCAATCATACCTCGACAAACTCACTTTAACTCAGGTGAGATGACAGTCAGAACTACCTGACATTGTATTCTTTAGTATTTTATTATTTTGTTAGAAAAATAATTAAATATAATTAGTTTTTTTTCTGCTGCAAGAATGATAGTAAAAAAAATGTTGAGAAATGCTGTTCTAACCCATTACTTTGCTCAATTGTCAAGAGATTATTAGATTCAGTTGTATCATCTTACTACATCATATAATATCAGAAATTTGCCAGTGTTAGGCACTTTTACATTTGCTCCTTTACTTCATCATTATGTTCTAAATCCTTTGTAGCCACAAAACATGAACCCATCCAGTTACTGTTCCCAAAGCCTCTCCCACTCTGGGCAGATCAGAGTCTCCCATGAAATTCTTTCCTCAGGGCAAACAGTGAGTCTACAATGGATACTAACTCTATTGTATAGATGCAGAGATTGAAATTCAGAGATTTAAGTAGACTGAGGTTTATATTCATGATGTGGTGGTCTATGGTTAAAACGGACTTTAGGTGATACATACCTAAAAGTATCTCCTGGGTTGCCCTTAAGTGATTATTTTTACACTCTTTATAATTTTGACAATATCTTCAGCTAATGAAAAAACAATACTTACTTTATTTGCTTCCAGCTGGGATTCCAGAGTTCCTGTTTCCTTGAGCAATGATCTAGTTAAGAACCAAAGGAAAACATTATGTATCACATCACAGTTCAATATTTCATACATTCATACCAACTCAAAGCTCCTCTGTTTCAACTTCTTCAAGGTTATGTGGCTTCCATGAAGCAAAGTTTCACAGAGCCAAATTTTCACAACCTTGCCAGACTGATGAGAAGGGAAGACTTTCCCTAGTTGTTCTCTGACTAGGAGAAGGCTTTCATGTACCCCTCTTAATTATTCTTCTTAAATATACACTTAAGCAATGTAGGCAAGATTCCATCTAGTGAAGTATAAGGGTAGAATGAAATATAATGAGCTTTTCCTTCTCACACCACATTTTTATTTCCATACTACCAGATTACAATGGAATGAAGATGCCTCAGCACTAAGTCCTTCTTAATGAATTCTTCCAGAATAATATAATAAAACAAACATGATGATAACATAAAATACTGACCCATCCAGAAAGTAAGCCCTGGACATGGAGGTCCGGAACAGGAATCACATGAGAGAAAAGGGAGATGATATGTTAAAATGGATTACTTTAACGATCTCATTTCCTCAGATTTATGAAACATTTTAAATCTTTTGTTGCCACAAAACATGAACCTGTCCACCCACTGGTTCCCAAGGCCTCTCCCACTCTGAGAAGAACAGTCTCCCATAAAGCTCCTTACTTCGGGACAAGGAGCACCAATGTTAAGGAATATGCTTGGTATCGGACACACACAGCCAGGATGTGATGAAGTCATCCAGAAAAGAGTAAGAGAAGGGTGTTCTGTGTCTTCTCTGCCTTCTGTCAGAGGGTTTAGACATGGTATAGGATTTCTTTTTGTTCATTTGTCATTGTCAGTGAGTATGTAGAAAAGTATATATTATGAATTGTCTAAACCACCACATTAACTTTCAGAAGACCACAGTTTTGACCCACCTACTGGATACCATCTACCAACTTTGACCATGTATTCTAACATATTACATCTTCTAAGTCTCCCTTTTCTAGATCATTTACCCCAGAAGATGTGATGTACGTTATCTTCAGGTGCAGAACAGTTTGCTACTAATAAGTACAATTAACATAAATTATCTCACTTGATTCTCATTAGAACGTTAGTAGGTACACAACAGAATGGCTTCATAGGAGGTATTCATAGAAGGTTCTGCTTCTGGTTGTGCCAGTAAATACATTTGTGACCTTGAGCAAGTAAATTTATCTACTTGAACTTTCCACACTTGGAAACAGAGCTAATAAGATCTGCTCTGTACACTTCACAAGGTTGCTCTGACAGTTAGGTGAGGTAATGGATATGGAAGTACTCTGTAAAGTGCAATGTGGCATGCAAACATAAGAAATTGTTATAATATTTTGGACTGAAATTACAGGCAACAGAAAGAAAGGTGAGAGTATCAAGGAGAGAATACAGAAGTGTACAAAATACGCAGAAGAATGAAATTGTCATTTCTTGTTTTACCAAGGATTGATTCAGAAAACAGTCAACTCCAAATATAAAGCATAGGCAAGATATGGTGATTTTAGGGCAGAATACATGCTGTCGGAGTCTCTCCTCTTCCCTTCAAACATATTTCATCCCTAACGCAAATGGAGGTGGTGTAAGGGTCATGGTTTGGGATGTAGCACAGCACACCTGGTTTCCAGGATCCATTGAAGGAAGGCACTGGCATTCTGTTCAAACTCCTGACACATCTCAAAATTCTTGACCTGTCTTGCCTCTTCCTTTTGCAGCTCCTGCTCCCGTTCCTAAAACCCCAAATCACAGACAACGTGACTGACACTGAAGGCCTTTATTTGCCATAAGAGAATTGGTTTGTAGGCTCAGCTGCATATCTTTCCTCTCTCAAGTCTATCATATCTTCCAGAGATATGTGCCTGTGTGCTCATATTTTATGCAGTCCACCTCTGTTACCTCTAAAATGTAAAGATAGCTCATGTATTTCCCAAAAGTACTTGCAGGCTCCTCTAAGGCCAAGTCCTGTAATAAGTATGCTAGTAATAAAGGCAAACCTCCCCTCTTTGTAATTTTTTGGGGGAAATTTAATTTAAATGAACACAAAAGCAGCCTTAAGGGCTTGCTACCCTTAGAAACAACAGTTACTATCTAAAAATGGTGACATTATGGTTAGTTTTCTATTATACATTTTATGTTTTATAGTTTTAGTAATGAACATTATTATACACAGACAAAAGTTAAAAATATATATGTAGCAAGGCACTTTTGGAGGTGTATCTCAAAAAGAAAATGCCCTGAATGAGGGGGATATGTCAACTCTGAATACATGTACAAGCCTCATGAACTTTTCATAGCTCATCATTAGAACCATGTCTCGGGGCTTCTGTTTGCTTCTCAGAATCATTGTTCAACACTCAGAAGCAGGAAACTGCCCAAATTATGGGGCATGGGGTATACCTATTGTAAACATGTTTTCCAGTTTTTCTTAGACTGTCATGTTTCATGCCTGCTCTCCCAGTATAATTATTAATAGTGTTTCTTCTATCTCAAAAGTCTCTTTACTTGGATAATAAAGTGGTTATGTTCACTGTAGCCAAAGGAAGTTTCTGCCGTGTCCCAGGTTACCTCGATGATGTCAGATAGGTGCTTCCAGGTCCTTTCCAGCACCTCCACTGTTAACCAGGTATAAGGGCTAGAAGGCACACCTAAGGCCTTAATCTGCTGGTCTAGCTCCAGCAAACATTTCAAGTCTCCTTGAGCCCCAGCCAAGGAGGCTAAGAAGTCCTCATGGTCTTTCCGCAGCTGCCGAATTTCATTCAGGGAGACACAGTGCACAGGCTCTGACAAGTTTTCTTCCGCCTTTTCACACCAGTTGTTGAAAGCTGAAGCCTTATGTGCAAATTCCATGAACAGGTCCTCAGCCTGCAGAGAGCAAAAAAAAGACACTACCATCTTTCCTGATAAAGCCTCTCAGCAGAAGACAAGATTGAGGATAAAAATAATGCCTGTCTTTAAATATCTGCAGGGCCAGCAATCTAAAAGGGCAGAGCTAAAACCAATAGGGACTGTGTACTTTCATGATTGAACATGTGAGTTAGTGGAACGAGCCTTGGTTCTGGCGTTTTCTCATTGTGTGAAACTGTTTAAGTCTTCCATCATTTACAAATGAGGGAGGTCGAATGATTTCTGAAATTATTTCAGTTTTAAAATTCCAAAAGTAGCAAAGGTAGTTTCCAATTATATGATTTCTTATTCTAAAGTCTATGCTCCAGTTCTGCCTGGCAGGAAGTAAACATGAAAACAAACAAACAAACAAACAAACAAAGGCATTGAATGAATGGACGAAATAATGATTGAATAAACAAACCAAGAAAATCTGTTATCTCCTTTATCTACTTTATCTTTTTATCCTACAAGCTTCTGTAGACCACACTGAGCTGACTTCTCTTTGACAAGCCTAGGTCATTCTCCTACCTTCCTTTTAAACCTTGTTCAGGCCTCATTTCATGCCCGAAACCTTTCAAACCACTGCTTGAACTCATTTTCTACCCTCTAACCTGAATCCTTAGCACAAATATATGTATTATTGTATTACTGTCTGGCATTATCCAAATGCTCTGCATAGCTCCGAATTTTCTGTATTACTGAATGACAGAAAAAGCATGATTTTTTTCAAACAGCAAGTGATCAAAAATACTTTCCTACTTAAAATACATCACAGATTTTGGGTCAGCAGATTGTACTGCTAAAGAGGTTTGTCTTGAGCAAACATAAAAATGAGTTTTTCATTCCCAAATACAAGAATTAACATGGCACAAGTATACATATGTAACAAACCTGCACGTTATGCATATGTACCCTAGAACTTAAAGTATAATAAAAATAAAAAAATTAAAAATAAAAAAATTTTTAAAAAATGAAAAAAATAAAAAAATAAAAAAATAAATAAAAAGAAGAAAACTGGCCCGAATGGAGGGAGGATTTCAAAGGTATTAAACCATTACATCTGACCCTGTATTCATTTCAGCAATCTATATGCCAAAATAGATCAATACAGAGAAAATTAGCATGACCTCTACACGGAAAGGACACAGAAACCTATAAAGTATTTCATATCGTTTTCATAATATTATAGATTGAGTGAATACTTTATAAATATTTTGTAATCAGAAAATAAAATAAAACTCCTTGCAGTTTGAAATTTTTTTTTTAAAAAAGATTAAAAATATGAAGGAGCTTCCTATGTAGAATGCACATATATGTGTAAAATTACCCACTTAATTGATTCAATTTTTCACCTAAGATTTATTTGATGTAGGCCTGTGTTTTTCAAAAGTGTAGAAATTAACTAAGAATCTAACTTGACTTTTACTCTTGTGTTATTTCCTAAATTCCTTAACTCCTTGACTTAATTCACTACCAAGTACAATGATTCTTAGGGTCTAGGAGTGCTCAGTAATTCCACTGACCATTCTGATTTCCTTTTATTTATTTATTTATTTATTCATTCATTCATTTTTTCAGATGGAGTCTTGCTCTGTCGCCCAGGCTGGAGTATAGTGGCCGCAATCTGGGCTCACTGCAAGCTCCATCTCCTGGGTTCACGCCATTCTCCTACCTCAGCCTCCTGAGTAGCTGGGACTACAGGCGCCTGCCACCATGCCCGGCTAATTTTTTGTATTTTTAGTAGAGATGGGGCTTAATGGTGTTAGCCAGGGTGATCTCAATCTCCTAACCTCGTGATCCGCTCTCCTCAGCCTCTCAAAGTGCTGGGATTATAGGTGTGAGCCACCATGCCTGGCCTCCTTCTAGTATTGATATTTTTATGATCAATATCCAATGCCTTAGCAGCCAACATTTGAAGGAACATTTTGATTACATATTTATATGGAACTTAGGGGTCTATATTGCACTTTTGATTCATTATCTTTTTTAATAGTAATAACAGAAAGGCAGAATAGAATGGTGATACTACTCTATTTTCTAAATGGGGACATCAAGGTTTAGGGATATTAAGTGACTTTTGCAAGGTCTTCAACCTAGGAAAGCTTGATATAAGGTGAGAACATGTTTTATGACAACTTGTCCAGTGCTCCTTTTATTTGGGTTAGGAAAAGCACAGGGACAAACTTGACTTTTGCCTGACAGTTTTAATTCTACCTTATACAAAGGCCTCCCATCCTCTTGTTCCATCTACCTCTTCCACTATATTTGCTTGGTTTCCATCTCAAGTTAGTGATGCAACTAATCAGTCATGCTAAAAAAATTTTTTTAAGCTTCTTTTCAATCTACTTTTTGCTCAGTAAGAATGTCTTCCTGACATCTTTCAATGCAGTAAAAGGTTTATGTATTATCCAAACAGAGTTTCCAATGTCTATTTCTGAATTTCATGTCTAACATACAGGTAACAGAGAACTGATCATGCCTCATAATTTTTTTAAACCTTCTGTAGAGGCAGCTGTTCCTCCAGCAATTTCTGTCTGTGGACTGCCGAGGCTTCCAGCAACTGCTCCCAGCGCTTCAGCAAGGCGGCATAACGCTCTTCAATGGCTTTCGACTGGCTGTGTTGAGCAGCAATCAATTGGTCCTTCAAGTCAGTGATCTCGGGAAGTCTCTCTTGCTGGAAACTCTGCAAACTGGCATCCAGAGTGTCCTGAGAAACATCAGGAGAGAGGCCATGAACAGGAAAATGGTGCAAGGATCATTCACATCTGGGTTCCACCAGATTTTAATCATAGATAAGGTTAGGCAAGAAATAAGATGATGATTAAGAAAAAAGAAATATAACTTAGAGATGTAAGCAAACATTTGGGGCCGAAAGCTCCAGTTTATGTATATTTTACAGTTAGATTTTATGCTAGATATAAAATTAATTGATATGGTTTGGTTTGACTGTGTCCCCACCCAAATCTCATCTTGAATTGTATTCCCATAGTCCCGACATGTCGTGGGGGGGAGCCAGTGGGAGGTAATTGAATCATGCGGGCAGTTACTCTCATGCTTTTCTTGTGATAGTGAGTGAGTTCTCACATGATCTGATGGTTTTATAAGGGTTTTTTTCCCCTTTTGCTCAACACTTCTTTCCGCTGCCTTATGAAGAAGGATGTGTTTGTTTCCCCCTCTGCCATGATTATAAGTTTCCTGAGGCCTCCCCAGCTGTGCTAAAATGTGTCAGTTAAACCTCGATTCTTTATAAATTACCCAGTCTTGGGTATATCTTTATTAGCAGTGTGAGAACAGACTAATACAGTACATTGGTACAGCAGAGAGTGAGGTGCTACTGTAAAGATACCTGAACATGTGGAAGTGACTTTGGAACTGGGTAACAGGTAGAGGTTGGAAGAGTTTGGTGGGCTCAGAGGAAGACAGAAACATGTGTGAAGGTTTGGAACTTCCTAGAGACATGGAGGGCTCAGAAGATAGGACGATGTGGGAAAATTTGGGACTTTCTAGAGACTTGTTGAATGGCTTTGACCAAATTGCTGATAGTGATATGAACGATGAAGTCCAGGCTGTGGTGGTCTCAGATGGAGATGAGGAACTTGTTGGGAACTGGAAAAAAGGCCTTTCCTGCTAGGCTGTAGCAAAGAGATTGGAAGCATTTTGCCCCTGCCCTAGAGATCTGTAGAACTTTGAACTTGAGAGAGATTATTTAGCATATCTGGCAGAAGAAATTTTTTTTTCTTTGAGACGGAGTCTCGCTCTGTCGCCCAGATTGGAGTGCAGTGGCCGGATCTCAGCTCACTGCAAGCTCTGTCTCCTGGGTTTACGCCATTCTCCTGCCTCAGCCTCCTGAGTAGCTGGGACTACAGGTGCCCGCCACCTCGCCCGGCTAGTTTTTTGTATTTTTTAGTAGAGACGGGGTTTCACCGTGTTAGCCAGGATGGTCTGATCTCCTGACCTCGTGATCCACCCGTCTCGGCCTCCCAAAGTGCTGGGATTACAGGCTTGAGCCACCGCGCCCGGCCCAGAAGAAATTTCTAAGAGCAAAGCATGCAAGAGGAAGCAGAACATAAAAGTTGGGAAATTTTGCAGCCTGATGATGCAATAGAAAAGCAAACCCCATTTACTGAGGAGAAATTCGAGCCAGCTACAGAAATTTGCGTAAGTAACAAGTAACTGAATGTTAATCACCAAGACAAAGGGTGGCAGGGGAGGAATGTCTTCAGGGCACATCAGAGACCTTCAAGGCAGCCCCTCCCATCTCTGGCTGGAAGGCTAAGTAAGGAAAAATCATTTCCTGGGCCGGGCCCAGGGCTCTCTGATTTGTGCAGCCTAGTGACTTGGTGCTCTGCATTCAACTGTTCTAGCCGTAGCTAAAAGGGGCCAAGGTACAACTCAGACCATGGCTTCAGAGGGTGCAAGCCCCAAGCCTTGGCAGCTTCCATGTGGCATTGAGCCTCCATGGACACAGAAGTCAAGAATTGAGGTTTGGGAGCTTTGTAGATTTCAGAGGATGTACGGAAACACTTACATGTCCAGGCAGAAGTCTGCTGCAGGGGCAGAGTCCTCATGAAGAACCTCTGCTAGGGCAGCACAGAAGGGAAAAGTGGGATTGGAGGTCCCCCACCCCACACAGAGTCCTCAGTGGGGTACTGCCTAGTGTCCTCCAGGCTCCAAAATGGTAGATCCACCAACAGCTTGCAACATGGACCTGGAAAAGCTGCAGACACTCAATGCCAGCCCATGAAAGCACCTATGAGGGAGGCTGTACCCTGCAAAGCCACAGGGGTGGAGCTGCCCAAGGCCATGGGAGCCCACCATTTGCATCAGTGTGCCCTGGATGTGGGACATGGAGTCAAAAGAGATCATTTTGGAACTTTAAGGTTTAATGACTGTCCTATTGGATTTCAGACTTGTATGAGGCCTGTAGCCCTTTGTTAGGCCAATTTATCCCATTTGGAATTAGTGTATTTACTCAAAGCCTGTACTCTCATTGTATTTAGGAAGTAACTAACTTGTTTTTGATTTTACAGACTCATGGATAGAAGGGACTTACCTTATTTCAGATAAGACTTTGGACTTAGACTTTTGAGTTAATTCTGGAATGAGTTAAGACTTTGGGAGACTGTTAGAAGGGCATAATTGTGTTTTTAAATGTGATGACATAAGATTTGGGAGAGGCCAGGGGTGGAATGATATGGTTTGGCTGTGTCCCCACCTAAATCTCATCTTGAATTGTAGTTCCCATAGTCCCCACATGTCATGGGAGGAACTCAGTGGAAGATAATTTAATCAAGAGGGCAGTTACCCACATGCTTTTCTTATGATAGTGAGTTCTCAAGAGATCTGATGGTTTTATAATGTGCTTTTCCACCTTTGGATTGGCACTTCTCCTTCCTACCACCATGTGAAGAAGGAAGTGTTTGTTTGCCCTTCTGCCATGATTGTAATTTTCCTGAGGCCTCTCCAGCCATTCTGAACTGTGAGTCAATTAAACCTCTATTTTTTATAAATTACTCAGTCTTGGGTATGTCTTCATCAGCAGCATGAGACTGGACTAATACATTAATATAAGGAAATACTGGAGTATGATATGACATTCTAAATTTTCACAATGAAAACTAAATCTCTCCTACAGCACACACCTTTCCAAGGCTTTCTTATATTACTTATTATATTCTTTGTTCTAATTAGTAGCAGTGCACTAGTAGGGACCTTGGAAGTACACTAACAAAAGACCTCCTAGATGTGCCAGTTATACAAATATCTTTTTTGCAGAAACATTCATATCAAAATCACACAAAATTCAGGAAGTTTCCCTTTCAGTTTTGATAGAGTGGCTTGTATTTGTCTAATTGGGCAACTTTATTAATGGCTAGATAAACGTACAAAAAGTCAGCTGCTTGAAATGAATCAGAATGAAACAGAGGTAACTACAACTCAAGGGACTAAAATTCCAGACAGAAGGGAACATCACTGAAGTCAAAATAAGTCTCTCCACATTTCCATTTAAAGTATAAGCTGTACAAGTTCTTATATATTGAAGTATTAGAGGGTGAGGAGTCAGCATTGCTCAGAGCATTTGAAAATCTCATGGCGTTAAAGAGACATAATTTGGCATAATGAGGAACTGTGACAGCCAGAATTTGAGGGGCTATAATAAGGAAACTGAAGAAAAGTAGTCAATATTCTGTCGTCTTTTCCCCTCAAAGCATTTTAGATGCCAAAACTGTATAGCACACAAGTCTAGAAGTCAAGCAGAAATGGTAGCTAAAAATGTAAAATCCTAACTAGAATTTTCAGCAGTGACACAGGGTTTACTTCAGGACGCATCAGGTAGGAGCAGCCCTGGTTAAAGGGCTTCCACTGAAATACCTGAAAGGCCACAGGGGCAAAGTGAAAAAAAAAAGTGAGTCTTCAAAGAGACCAAAACTGTGTCCTGGATCATTTCAATCCCTGACCAAAAAGTAGGGGGTTGGATGGCAGAGGGTGTTTAGTTAAAGCTTTAAACCAAAGTTCATGAGTTAGTTATAATACTTTAAATGTAAACAGACTCACTTTTTCCATAAAATTATCAAATTAGGTAAAGTAATAGCCAACTATATAATATTTACAAAAGTACAAAAGATACATACAAAATATGGAGACAAAAATGTTTTAAAAAGCCCTAAAATGTAGAAATAAATATTTCTGCAGATACTAAAAAAAAAAAACAAAAACAAAAAAAATGTTGGTGCAGTATACTGGTATCTGGAAAAGGTAGACTTTAAATCAAGAAATGTAATTCAAGACAAAGAGGAAGATTTTATAATTAAAAGTATCAGTTCATCAAGATGATTTCACAGTTCAAAATGTCAACACAACTTTTAGCCTATCCTCAAAATTTATAAAAATAATGAAGTATTTAAACAACATGATTAAAAATGAAAATCTAGTTGGTAATATAAACCACTGCAAAATACACATTCTTTTCAAACGTACGTACAATATACAACAAAATAGACTGTTACTAGATATAAATCAAGTTTCTGAAAAATATAGAATATATTTTTAAAATACAGTGGAATTAAACTAGATATAAATTTCAAAAATATAATGAGAAAAGTCCCAAATATTTGAAATTAAATAATACACTACCAAATAATAAATAGATGATAGAATAAACCAAATAAGAAATTTCAAAAAAAATTAACTGAATGATAAAAGAAATGACAAAATTTGCAGAATGCGACTAA
Source organism: Mandrillus leucophaeus (assembly GCF_000951045.1). NCBI lineage: Eukaryota > Metazoa > Chordata > Mammalia > Primates > Cercopithecidae > Mandrillus > Mandrillus leucophaeus. The sequence goes on from NW_012101043.1 coordinate 275,718, forward strand.
AACTTTGCTTTGGGAAAAACATATATTTAAAACCGATATGTTAGAAAAGATGAAAGGCTAAACTTTTGATAATCTAATTGTACATCTCAAGAAATTAAAAGAAAATATTAAAGTAATCCCAAATAAAGTAAAAAAAGATAATAATATAAAAAGCTTTTAATGGAATAGAATACACACACACAAAAAGCCCAGAGAAAAATTAAAAAGCTGAATGTAGGTTCTCTAAAAAACAAAAATGATGAAAATCCAGTAGCAAGATTCATGAGAGAGAGAGAAAAAAATAATAATTAGGAAATTATAAATATTAAGAAGGGAAAATCTTACAGAAGCTACAGACAATAAAATCCCACAATTCAGAAATAATCATGGAGGATGAGCTTCTGTGTGAAACAGGTCTTAGGCTTACCTAACATCTATCAATCTCACCTGTTTTGCCAGGAGAGTGAGGAAGTCACCAAGGTCTGCACCATTACCATTGGTCTTTAGGCTTGTTTCCTTATCAGCTAAAAGGCAAAAATAATTAATAAGAGAAAGACATTTGGTCTTGTTTGAGTCCTGGTAAGCAGAAAAGGAATATTTACAGTACACAACAAGAAAGCTTCTTGACTCTCCAAGTTGATGATTCATTGGAATATGTGAGCAGTGGGACCAGTGGATCGTTTTTCTACTTAGGCAGGACAAAACTTAATGAAACAGAGCTAGAGTCATGAGAGCTTTTGAGTACTTCATAGAAAAAAAAAGAGAGAAAAATCATAGATTAGATATGATTTGTAAGTAAATCAAACAAACATTTTAGATTATTTCTTAGAACATTTTGTGTCCGGAGCTGCACGCCCCGGCCATAGCGAATAATAATTGACGATTAAAAACGCCTGAGCTTTATTCATTTCCACCTTACACCTCCTCCCTATCTTTGCCTTTTCCCCTGTATTAATACCTCATAAAAGATGGCGCTCTTCCTGCTTCTTCTTCACCCA
>NW_012101043.1:276744-362085 GCF_000951045.1 Mandrillus leucophaeus
ATTTTGCTATGGCTTTCTCTTTCTGAATACCACACACAAAATCTCCCATTCCCCAAAAACGTGTTCTCTGGATTATGGTACATAATTACTGCATCATCATATCTATCTCTTTCTCAATTTGTGTGTGTGTGTATGTGTGTGTGCACAAATGTGAGTGTAATTCTGTCCAGAAAGGATAAGAATGAGTAGTGATGGAAACACCTCCTTTCATACGGTAAAAGTCCCAGAGACTATTCTATACATGGGATTTATTAGGAATTCTCAAACCCAACGACCCTGGACCTGACACATCATACCTATCCAAGCCTCTACCACATCAGCCTTCCAGTTGAATTCCTGAAAGTCATAATCATCTTTCAATTGCGACTTCCAAGCAGCTATTGCCTTGGCCAGAGAAGGGGTCTTTTCATTCAGAGCCTCTATCTTGGAAGAAATCTCTTTGTTCTGACTTTCCTCCTGCAACACCTGTGAGAAGGGGAGAGACAAATATATTTTATGAATGTGCAGGGCTAGAAATGTGAATCCTTTAGTACCAATAGAAAGCACTCATCTCTCTCATTTCAAATATATAACCACAGTCCTCTGGTCTAGTGTAATTATTTTATTATTCATTCATGTCCAAGAAGGTCATTTCCATTCCAACATTTGGATGATCTTCTCATGTTTATCTGTGTAAGTGTGACCTTCTTAGTTAGTGTAAGTTTCTAGGAGGTAGGGAGTCATTCTGTTTAATGGTCTTTTTGTAGCAGTTAGATCAATGAGGATTTATTAAAAACTGCATTTAAACAAAGAAATGATTCTCAAATTTAAAAGAGGTTTCAGTGTTGTTTTCCTCGAGGCTTAGAAAGCAATTTCTTCAAACTATTATAATATTCTATGGCCAAAGATAGTGATAAGACTTTTATAAGCACCATGTTCTGCATGGGACAATAAAATGTCAACAAAAGATTTAAGGAAAACTGAAATATGTATGTGTAAGAATTTGAAAAAAAAATTACAGCAATTGAGTAGACAATTATTTGCTAACCACAACAACAACAAAAGGCAATTTAGAAGAGATTGTTAAAGTTCTGCATATAATCTTAGCATTTCTATATTTGGGCCAGCCCCTTTTCGAGAATGGAAGTTTGAGCTGGAATTCCTGAACTAGCTCACCTTATTTAGGATGTCTTCTCCTTGTGCACACACATTTTGAACTCGAGTCTCATGGACAGCAAAGTCGTTTTCCAAAGCTTCATGCTTCATTAGCAAGCTCTGCATAAACGAGTCAGTAAGAATCAAGATATCCAAAGCTGGAAAATCTATTTTCACTCATATTCAGACTCTCTGTGATACTATTCCCTAGGGTTGATTCAATGACATTGGCAGACTAGGTGAATGCCCACTGTTTCTGGAACAACTATACTCAATTGCTTTCTCAAACTCTCACTTGTCAATGAGTGCAACTTACTGGAAAAAAGAGTCAAAGATATACAAGTGACACTCTTTCTAACTTATTACATGACTGTAATCTTATTTTGATTTTGGAATAAAGGTTTTGACTGAGGTCATATATAAAGATTCCTCCATATTGAGATTTATCTAATTCAGTGAAAAATGTGTCTAGCAGAAAAAAATTTAGTAGAAAGAACATCCTAAACTAATCCCTGATCCTAGAGAGAAGTCAAGGGGAACATGGAGCTGCCATTGACTATTACTCCAAAAGCTCTCTGACTGTTTTCTGGAAACATGATGTCTGTATAGCTGGCAGAATGAAAAGAGAAGTGTGGCTGAAGCACGAAGAGTGGTACTTTGTCTTCTGTTGTACTTTCCAGAGAAATATCTAAATAAGCCCATAATCACCACCACCAGGACCACCCACCACTGCCACTGCTCCCACTACTACCTTCACCTCCCTCTTGTCAAAACAGCACTCTGTCCATTTTTTTTTACTATGCAACATAGTAACTCAGGCTAAAGGAAAAACAATTTCTATGACTATTATACTTTTTCAAAATCCCTTTTGAAAATAAAAGAACTATCAGTTCATTGTGTTGAGGCACTAAAATAAGATGGTTACTCATTGTAAAGCAAGATGGACTACATTATATATTATGACTGTATTACATTTCAGTTTTTGAAGAAACTGTAATGAATATTGGAAAGGTGATTGACTTTGTATGAGTGAATGCCCGAATGAATCATGTTTTTATATATGTATACTGCATGAAGTAAAGTCTCTTCAACATCTTCACCTTCTATTTTCAAATAATAAATGCAAAAACAAAAGAAAAAACATTAGAACTGATGTCAAAGAAATAAAAGAGATCACAAGAAATGGTTACAAACAATTATATGTCAATAAACTAGAATATCTGGAGAAAATAGATAAATTCCTAGAAACAGACAACTAACCAAGACTAAATCATGAAGAAAGTCCAAACAGACCTATAACTACTATGGAGACTGAATAAGAAACACATCTCTCAACAAAGAAAATCCCAAGGCCAGACGGCTTCACTGATGAATTAAATCAAACATTTAAATAATTAATACCAATTCTTCTCAAACTGTTTCAAAAAATTTATGAGGAGGGAACATTTCTAAACACCTTCACAAAGTCAGCATTACCCTGATACTAAAGCCAGGCAGTAATTCTCTTGATAGATAGATAGACAGATAAATAGATAAATAGATAGATAGATAGATAGATAGATACATATGTTTATCTATCAAGAGAGACAAACTATCTATCTATCTATCTATCTATCTGAATATATATAGAGGGGCTAATATCCTTAATATCCTTATTGAATATAGATGCAAAACTCCTCAACAAAATACTAGCATATTGAATCCAGCAGCACATTAAAATGATTATATACCACAAACGAGAAAAATTTATCCCTGGGATGCAAGGATGGTCCAACATATGCAGATCAATAAATGTGATACAACACATTGACACAATGAAAGATAGAACCAAATAATCATCTCAACATATTCCAAAAAAAAAAGGACAGAATTCAGCACTCTTCCATGACAAAAACCATCAACAAACGAAGAAGAGAAGGATATTACTTCGAAGTGATAAAGAACATGTATGAAAAGCCCACATTTAGACTTTATTATATATAAATTATGAATTTAGATTCTATTGTTGATCAGGGTAGGGTTATAAGGTTAGCAGAGATGCTCTAGAGTTCTAAAACTTGTAATAGCTTTGTACTTACAGCAGAAGAAAACAAATGTAAACTAGGTTAAAGGATTTGGGGTGGTAAGAGAATTATTTTTTATTTATACCTATCTATCCTAGGGGGGCAACAGTTTTTTTTTGTTTTTGTTTTTGTTTTGTTTTTTTTTGTTGGGACTACATTAAGCACAGCAAGCAGAGAGAGACGAAATGGAAAGTCATCAATTATCTGGATATTGCCATATTTCTGGAGTGTGACCAACATCAAATATTTGTCCAAATGCTTAATATATTCACATTTTTGTTCCTCAATGAAGTCAATTTCTTGACAATATACTTTAGTGGAATCTGTGTAGAGCTGCATGACCTGGGACCCAGCTCTGGTTATGCCACTGCCAGTTACTTTACTTAACTTTGGGCTGATTGCTTCACCTCACCTAGTAAATAAGAACAATGGACCCTTCAGAGGAATGAATTGAGAATACAACGTGAGAAAATGCTATGAAATTTGCAGAGAGATATGTAGGTAAGTGATGTTTTTAAAAATACAGGATTATCAGATTGGTCATGTTTATAAGAATAAAAGTATTAACTATAAGACATAATTGAGTTACCTAAGACTTACATTTTAGTGTAAAAATGAAGTGAACATAATTTTCTATTCAAACCCTTCTCTTTTTAAAGGAAATTTAGTTTCTATTCTATTAATAATACTAAATATAGTAATAAATTTAGTAGCTATAATCATAGGACATCTTTTGACCACCTCTGAGATTGCCAGGTGCTGTTGTGTTCATCTCACCTAATTGTTACAAAATTTCTGCTTGGAAGATCTCTGATTGAAAGGCAGTCTGCTAGTTGTCTTTCAATATTTAGTCTCCCTTTCCACTACAATAAAAGCATCTGTAACAGACACATAACCATGCAGAAAGAACGACTACATTTTCCAACAAGGTACGGCTCAGCTCTAGCCAATGGGTTATAGAGGAAGTACAGTGCTATTGTTTCTGGGAACTGTCTTGTGACAGACAGACACTGGAGAAGCTCCCATGGTACCTACCCCTTGCTGTTCAGTCCTTGTAGAATACCCTCCCCCGGAGTGTGGACAGGACCTGTGACTTATTTATAACCAATAGAATATGACAAATATGATGGGATTTCACTCGTTTGTTATGTTATATTATGTTATGTTATGTTATGTTATTCTTTGTTATGTCACATAAGACTTCATCTTGCTACCAGACTAACTCCAGTGGCTCTCCTTTCTGGCTTAATGAAGCAAATGGCCACACTGGGAAATCTCATGTGGCAAGAAACTGCAAGAGGTCTCAATAAATAATGGATTGCCTCTAGGAGTTGTGAGCTCTAGAATATCAGGGAAGCCTCCAGCCAACAGCCAGCAAGAACCTGAAGCCCCTAGTACCACAGCCACAAAAATAAATTCTGATAGCAATTTGAGTCAGCTTGGAAATGGATTCTTCCTCAGTTGAAACCCTAGATTGTAATGTAGCCCAATCAACACCATGATAGCAACATCGTGAAACCCTAAGCATAGTAACTAGCTAAGCTGTTTTTGTACTCCTGACCTAGGGAAACTATGAGATACTAAATGTCTGTTGTCTAAAAAAAAAAAAAAAAAAAATCATATTTAATAGTCAAACTAAAAGCTTTTCCTTTAAGTTTATGAATAAGGCAAAGATGCTCACTCTCACTTATTTCTATTCAACACAGTACTGGAAGTCCTAGTGAAAGGCATCTAAATAAGAAAGGAAGAAGTAAAATTGTCTTTGTTTGCAAGTTACATAATCTTAAATACAGACAACTCTGAACACTCCATAAAAAACTGTTGGAACTAGTAAACCAATCAGCAAAGTTACAGAATAAAACTCAAAACATAAAAGTCGGTTTAGAAGTTGTAAACAATAAACTATCTGAAAAAGAAATTAAGAAAATAATTTCTTTCACAATCACATCAAAAAGAATAAAATATATAAAAATAAATGTAACCAAGGAGGTGAAAAGCTCATACACTGAAAACTATAAAACATTGATAAAAGAAATTAAAGAAGCCACAAACAAATGGAAAAACTTTCTGTGTTCATGGATTAGAAGATTTAATATTGTTAAAAAATGTGAATACTACCCAAAGTGATGTACAAAGTCAATGAAATCCCTATTAAATTCCCAATGACACTTTTTACAGAAATAGAAAAATCAGTAAAATTTATATGGAATCAGACAAGGCCACAAATAGTCAAATCAATCTTGACAAAGAAGAACAAAGCTGAAGGAATCACACTTCCTGACTTTAAAATGCATTAAAAAGCTACAATAATTAAGAGTATGGTACTGGCATAAAAACAGACATAGATGAATGAAACAGAATAGAGAGTCCAGAAATAAACCCATGTATATGTAGTTAACTGGTCTTTGATAAAGGTGCTAAAAATATACAATGGAGAATAGACAGCTTCTTTAACAAACAGTCCTGGGAAAACTGCTTTACACTTGCAGAATAATGAAGTAAGACCCTTATACCATAACCAAGAATCAACTCAAAATTGTTTAAAGACTTAAATGTAAGTCTTGAAACTGTAGAACTCCTGAAAGAAAACATAGGGTGAAATCTTCACGATATTGGTGTTGGCAATAATTACATAGATATGACACTAAAAGCACAGGTAACAAAAAGAAAAAATAAACAAGTGAGAGTATATAAAGCTAAAACTTCTGCACAGCAAAGGAAACAATCAACAGAGTGGAAAAGCAACCCACAGAATGAGAGTTAATACTTATAAATGACTTTTCTAATAAGGGGCTAATCTCTAAAATACATAAGGAATGAATATAACTCAATACTAAAAAGTAAATAAAAAATAAAAATAAAAGTAAAAAATCCCTACTAACTTGATTTTAAAATTGGGCTAAAAACAAACATGAAAAAAATGTTCAATATCACTAATTATCAGAGACATGCAAATTAAAACCACAATGGGATATCACCTTACTCCCGAAATAATGGCCATAATAAAAAGTCAAAAAATAATAGATGCTGGTGTGGATGTGGTAAACAGGGAACACTCTCACACTACTGGTGAAAATGTAAGCTAGCACAACCACTATAAAAAACAGTATGGACATTCCTTAAAGAACTAAAAGTAGAACTACCATTCAATTAAGCAGTCTCACTACTGGGTACCTACCCAAAGGAAAACAAGTCATTTATGAAAATGACACATGCATACTTGTGTTTATAGCAGTACAATTCGCAATTACAAAAATACTCAACCAACCAACTTATTGCCCAATTAATGAGTGGATAAAGAAAATGTGGTAATATATATATCATGGAATAGTACTCAGCCATGAAATGAAGCAAAATAATAGTGTTTGCAGTGACCTGGATGGAGTTGGGGGGCCACTCTAAGTGAAGTAACTCAGGAATGGAAAAGCAAATGTCTTATGTTCTCACTTATAAATAGGAGCTAAGCTATGAGGATGAAAAGGCATTAAAATGATATAATGGACTTAGAGAAATTGAGGAAAAGGGTGGGAAATGGGTCAGGGATAAAAGACTACATATTGGATATAGTGTACACTACTCGAGTGATAGGTGTACCAGAAATTTAGATATCACCACTAAAGAACTTATCCATATAACCAAAACCACCTGTACCTAAAAAAAACTATTGAAAGAAATAAATTGAAAAATAATAAAAATGAGCTAAGAAGTTTGATAGAAATTTCCCTAAAAAGGCATGTAAATGCCCCTCAGGTATATGAAAAGATGCTTCACATTATTAACCATTAGGAAAATGCAAAGTAAACCACAATGAGATATCACTTCACACCTGTCGGGATGGCTATTAACAAAAAAATAAAAGACCAGTGTTAGTGAGGATAGGTAGAAATTGAAACCCTTTCACAATGTTAGTGGGAATGCAAAACGGCACAGCTGTTATGGAAAACAATATGAATATTCTTCAAAACATTTAAAATAAAACTACCTATGGTCCAGCAATTCTATTTCTGGATATTTATCCAAAAGGATAAGGAAATAATGATTTCAATAAGATATTAGCATGCTTATGTTCATTGCAGCATTATTAACAATAGCCAAGATATGGACACAACCTAAATGTCCATCAACAGATGAATGGATGAAAAAAAATGTGGCATATTCATACAACAAAATACCATTTAGTGTTAAAAAATAAGAAAGTTATGCAATATATGACAACATAGATGAACCTTGAGGACATTACGCTAAGCAAAATAAGCCAATTATAGAAAGACACGTGCTACGTGATTCCACCTATATGAGGTAGACAAATTTATAAAATCAAAGAGTGGAATGCTAATTACCAGAGGCTGAGAAAAAATTGAAGTTTTACTAATCATAAGGCATAATATATTTTTAGTAGAGAAAGAGTTTCACCATAAATAGGATACTGACATTGTCAAGCAAGATGAAAACACTTGAGAATGTTTCTATACAGCCTACAACATTGTACTTACAGTCAACAATAATATGTTATACACGTATAAATGTATTAAGAGAGTAGATCTCATGTTCAGTGTTCTTGCCACAGTAAAGCAAATCAAAATGAACAAACTAACAATTCAATTAGAAAGTGGACAAAGAGACATTTCATTGAAGAAAATATACAGATTTCAAATAAACACATGACAAACATGTAAAATATCATTATCCATTAAGGAAATGCACATACAAACTATAATGAGATATCATTATATGTCTATTTGAATGGCTAAAATAAAAGTAGTGACAACACAGAATGCTAGCAGGGATATAGAGAAAGTACATCATTTATGCATTGTTGTTAAGAGTGTAAAATGTTATAGCCATACAAACAGGAAAGCAACTTGGCTTTTTTTTTTTTTTTTTTTGGTCCAAAACTAAATAGGCAGTTACCATATGGTTCAGTGATTGGGGTTCTGTACATTTATCCCAGAGAAATAGACTTATGTTTGCATTAAAATCTGTGCATGAATATTTATAGTGGCTTTTCTCACAGTCATCAAAAATAGAAACAGTCCAGACACCCCTCACCAGGTGAGTGGTTCAACTGTGATATACTTTTACCATGACACTGCTCATCAATAAGAAGGAATGAACTATTGTTACACACAATAACCAAAATTAATCACCAGAGTATGGTGCTGAGTGAAAAGGTCGATCTTCAAAAGTTACATCATACTATATGAGTTCATTTGTATAGCAGCATGGAAATGACAAACTTATAGAAATATAGAACAGACTCATGGTTGCCACAGTTTAAAGAGGCAGGAAGAGGAGGTGGCTATAAAAAAGCAACATCAGCGATCCTTGTAATGATGGTAGCCTTCTGAATCTTAACTGAATCTTGACAATGTCAATATCCCATTTATGATATACTGCTTTTCTGGATGTTTCCATTAGAGAAAACTTGGTAAAGGACACGAGATTCTGTCTGTATTATTTCTTATAACTGCATGTGAATCTATAATTCTCAAAATAAAAAGTTCTGTTTTAATGCCTGTAATCCCAGCACTTTGAGAGGCCGAGGTGGGTGAATCATGAGGTCAGGAGATCAAAACCATCCTGGATAACATGGTGAAACCCCTTCTCTAATAAAAATACAAAAAAATTAGCCTGGCATAGGCACCTGTACTCCCAGCTACTTGGGAGGCTGAGGCAGGAGAATGGCGTGAACCTGGGAGGCAGAGCTTGCAGTGAGCTGCGATCGCACCACTGCACTCCAGGCTGGGAGACAGAGCAAGACTCCATCTCAAAAACAAAACAAAATGAAACAAACAAAAAAAGTTCTGTTTTAAAGAAAGGGAAGCCTTTGAAAGCATTTGATAGGAAGCCTTAAAATGCTTGAACGTGTGCAGTGGGGTGCACACACATGATCCAAAAGACTTACAAATAAGAGGAGCTGATAATTTGAATTATATGTTGTATAGGTTTAAGCTATCTTTTGCAAATCTAAGCCTTTCCTTCTGTCATCACATTAAAGTGAATTAATCTCTACAAAGAGTTCTTGGTAAATTCCCAATTTTTAGGGTTACTAGGCATAGTTTCCAAACTCCTAATACATTATTGTTTGTAATCACTCTCAAAAGCTGTCAAAATTTACATCAACTCAAGATCATACTGATTACTTGTTCATTTCTTTATAGAGAAACCCAATCCTGCATTTAAAAGGATGTCTATAAATTGTGGAACTATTTTGTCCAGTAAGACTTTCTTCCTAAAATTATATTTTTTTGAAACTGCAGCCAATGTCCTGACATAAGAAGATTTTTTTCCAAATCAATTTAACATGAAAATTTAAGGGAATCCTTACAAAAGCTATAATCTACAAGGAATCTGACTTGTAAGGAAAGGTCTTTAACCATTATTTCTTTGACTCATAGACAGATCATAGATTATGGAATTAAGATGTGAGTTCTGCCTTCACACCTGATTGATTCCTTAATCTTGGGCAAGTCACCTACATGCTTGGACTTTAATTTTTTGTATTTAATACTGTCAGGATTATTAATATTTCCTTCATCTTCTTTCACCAGGAAAACGTCCTAATATTACAGGTAAAAACACTGAATACCCAAGAAAATAACCAAATTGAAGAGAAGAAAATTGATTCATTCTTCCTGTTCCTCACCTGAGTAGCAGCTAATGTATCTCCAGAATCTCCTCGGACAGCCATAGCATTCTTTTCATTGATCCAAGCTTCCTCTTCCTCAGCATTCTGCATGAATTGCAAGTATTCAAGGGATTCTTCTAACTGAAGTCCTCTATAACAAGGTGACAAGCCCCAGTGAGGATAAGAACAAACTGGTAAGCAGTGGGAGTACAGTGCGGTGGCACAATCTCATTCAGGCAGACCAGCTTATTCTCACAAGGCAGCCACAGTTGAACTGGGCCTCAACACAATATGATATGTGCCTACTAGTCAGTGGTGAAGATCTGCTGTGAAATGGAGGAGACTCCTTCCCTAGAAGTTCATTTTGTGGCACCTTCTACTGTCTAAGAAACTTTGTTGGAGGGAGAAAACCCACCCTAGCCAAAAAAGGGAAATGATGACTTCAGTGTTGGAGAATATCAGCAGTAACACAATGTCTCTTTCTACTCTGAGCACTGCCTTCTTTTGTATATGATGAAGGCACCACAAAGTGCCAGAATCTCCCTTTTAGCCCCCCAGGAAAAATGGAATTACAGACAGCAATTGTTATATTTGGCTATATGTGTGATGTGGTTTGACTCCGTTTCGCCACCCAAATCTCATCTTGAACTGTAATCCCTATTTGTCAGTGGAGGGGCCTGGTGGGAGGTGATTGGATCATGGGGGCAGATTTCCTCCTTGCCATTTTCATGATAGTGAATGAGTTCTTGCAAGATCTGATGGTTTAAAAGTGTTTAGCACTCCCCGCGCCCACGCACGCTCCCTACTCTGCCTTGGTAGATGTGCTTCTTTCCACTTTGCCTTCTGCCATGACTAAGTTTCCCAAGGCCTCCCAATCATGCTTCCTGTACAGCCTGTGAAACTGTGAGTGGATTGAACCTCTTTTCTTCATAAATTGCCCAGTCTCAGGTAGTTCTTTACATCAATGTGAGAACGGACTAATACATTGTATATGTGGTTCAAATTGGCTATATGGCTATAGGGGAAAATAATTCTTCATCCTTACATTACTAAGGGCTGCATATAATATGAAAACTGGGAGATAAAGCAAAACAGATGTGTGGCTAGTAACCTGATATGAAGGATAACACATGTAGGAAAACAATAGTAAAAGACGGCTGCATGTAAATGCAGAAGGAGAGGTAGATTTAGAACAGAGGCAGTGATCATATTGCCTGGGGTATATGGAGGAAAGTTTTGTGGTAGACTTGGCATTTGAGAAAGGACTTGAGATAGATGGGTAGTTGGGGAGAGCAGACAACGCTGAACAGACACGTAAGTATCCTCCCAACATCCAAAATCCAGGAAGCGAACTGGGCCTTCTATATCCCACTCACCGGGCCTTGGCCAACTCTTTGAGCTTCTCCCAATGTTCAACAAACTGAGCCAGCCGCAACTGGATCTCCTCTTCCCCCACAGCAGCCTTGTCTTTCAGCTTCTCTGCCATATCCAGCACATTCTGAAGAACAACTCCGATTCATGTTCCATTACCTCACAATCTCTCCCCATTTAGCCATAGTCCCTTATCAAAGTATCTAGCCCATCCTACCCTCCAGATTATTTATAAACTCCACAGGACTTTGTGAGGGTCCTGAAAGTCCAGGAAGAATGATGAAAACTGCAACAAGATTTACTATGCTAAACATTCCCAAGTATTTTAGCAAATATATCAGTACTTGCACTAGGCTACTCTCCATAATCTGCTTTTTGGTCTATTCATGGTCACAGAGTGATCCTGCTGCCAAGTCAGACCCAGAGTTGCCTTCTTCTCAGTTGGCTCAAGTATAGTTTTCCCAGATGTCCCAATCTGCTCCCAATTGTCAATCACACCCCAGGAGTGTTAGAAGTACTCCTTCCAGGGAAGAGCATGGGTTCTTGTTCAGAACTCTTCTACTTATAGGAGACTAAATGTGGAAGAGAAAAGAATATTTGTAAACTCTTTGACTAATTCTCTCTGACCTTGACATCCTACTTTCACATTTTATAGCACCCTCTTATTTATCGGTAACATGACAGGTTGCTATAAGATGATTTCTATATTTTCAGGTCTGGTATTCTATTCCTACCTGGATGGCAGGCTCATGTGCTACCAGCTCCCCTTCTAGGCGTCTGTGCTTCTTCAGCAAGTTCTGAACACCCTGAAGATCTCTCCCGTAGTCCTGGGAGCTCACTCGTAACAACTTCTCCCTAAAATCAAGGAAGAAAACAGAAAGTTTGGAGTCTAGACATCCAAGGTCATCCTACAGCAATAGCTTTCTAAGAGTGTGTGTGACTGGTGGTGAGGTGGTTGTAAATTCTGTAATACCCTGTTGCCAATGACTGAAAATATAATTAGTGGAAGAGGCTTGCAGCAAAACTTCTGACTTAGCCAATACAAATTAAAGTAACATGTTGATCTCCACCATAGGCACAACTGTAACAGTCTTTCCATTAGTCCCTTTGCCTGTCCACCTGTGTATCCTCTGTTGTTTGCTCAAGAATATACACTAATGTTTCCTATTTCAGAAAAATGTGAAAGTTATAAATGACCTCCATGGATTTTGTTATTTTCATTTATTAATATCAATAATAAATTCAGCTAGAATGGGTATAAAGAGCTGATTTCATAGGAGTCATGGCAGTTGGGATGCTTCCAAGTATAAAATGTTTGAGCGTCACCATGAAGCACAGTCGAAGACTACATGGACAAGATTATTCTATCTTATGGTCTTATCCAAAAATGATTTGAAAACATGTTGTTTGTTGCCCTATGCACTGTGCTTCCCTCTAATTTATTGATTACTCATAAGAATTAGCAGCTTTGTAGAAGAGAAGCATGATGAGGCAGGTTAAATTGGAAGCAGGCAAAATATTGTGATTTGCTAAGATTTTCCCATCATATTTTACAACAAAAATAGGATGAGTAATGAAATCATGGCAGATACTTTGTAATATTCTCTTTTGGGTGTCCAACTCAGCATCATATAAGATATACTGGATGTAGAATGACAAGGATCTGATCAGCTGTGTAAATGCCCAGGTGTCTCTGTGAGTATTGTACATCATTCTATGAACTACAGAGCAAATGCAGATGGCTTCTTAGTTTTGTTCCTGTCAAGTATGTTAACTGCTCCTCACTTCCTCCACACCTGTCTTTCTCTGGCTTGCATCCAGTAGGGGAATTTGGGAAAAATAAAACCAATGTTAACTTTAAGCTGAGGCAAACATGAAGTAATACTATCTTCAAGAAACAATTACACATTTCATTTCAGTATAAATTGGAACAAGTTTGGTGGATTATCTACTTGTTTGGATTATTGACACATTTTGAGCTGGTGGCACATACTGTATCCAGGATTCCTCATCATCTAGATCCTGGAAGAACTGGAACAAGGCATAGGCCTCTTTCAGTTTTTCATGGTGTGCAGCTGCCAAGTCTTGGACATTCAGGAAACGCTTGTTGACACTATCTTTTTTCTCTGTAATCTGATCAACGTTGAAAGTCCCGCTGGAGAGCAAATCTTCAGCCAATGTATTCAGGTCCTTGAGTGCATCCTAGAAAGTCTCAGGATACTCAGTGAATAGTATAATACAGGCATTACTCAGATCCCACAATTTAACAATAGCTGGTCTGGCTCAAAGATTGGGCCAAATGGATAGCTTTCAAAGATACGGAATTTGATTACGTGTTATACATGTTAGCATATTTTCAGGTTGGAGAAGGGCCATATGTGGGAGCAATAGACTTAGCATTACTACATTACTCAAACTGTATATTTAGCCTGTGTCCTGTTTCTCCTTCTGATGTTTTCAGTATTTGCCTTCTCTCCCCAACTAAAAAAGAAAATCGGCTGTGTGCGGTGGCTCATGCCTGTAATCCCACCACTTTGGGAGGCCAAGGCAGGTGAATCAAGAGGTCAGGAGTTCAAGACCAGCATGGCCAACATGGTGAAGCCCCGTCCCTACTAAAAATACAAAAATTAGCTGAGCATGCTGGCGCATGCCTGTAATCCCTGCTACTCGGGAGGCTGAGGCAGGAGAATTGCTAGAACTGGTACCAAAAAAAAAAAAAAAATCTTGGCAGGCAATCATTTGTTCCCATACAAGGCTGTCTTATACTGACTTTGACAGCCACAGATTGATTGATTTGACAGTACCAACTTTGGCAGCCACAGATTGATTGATTCAATATTCAGCAAGAGCTACTCTATGGGCAACATTCTTAGCTGCTCATCGAACACACCTATCTCTTCTGTGTCTACTCCTATTCTAACCCAGCCCCCTAGTGATGTCATAAGAAACATCACCAAGTCCCAAGGCCTTTGACCTCCTTCCTTTTCTGTATCTGTATTATCAAGTAAAACTGATAATTATAAAATTCTTTAGTAAAAAATTAACAACTGTCAGCATTTTTATCACTGCTCTCAGGACAAATTTTTGGTTGCTATTAGGATGCAACTGGAATCCTTGACAGGATTTCCAGAGTGTATGTGTAGTTCAACTTCATTTCACATGCCCCCGTCTGATTTTTTGTTTGTAATTCTATAAACTTCTACTTTCTTTCGAAGACCAGATCAAATATATAGCTTGAAAGATAATTGGCTTATATGTATGCATCAGTAAAAGATAAAAAAGATAGTTTTTAGGGTCCACTTTCTGGAATCTTAGAGTCTATAGTTTAGTGATAATGATTATCAGTGACAGTTTTAATGGCTTCACAGCCCATTAATTTTACCTAGTTAGAATGTCTGCTGGTTGAGAACACTAAGAACCATTTTGCAAGGCTGTGTTTTCAAATGGTCTCCTAAGATGGCAGGGAGAAAAGCCAGAAATATTTCAATTCTGCCCAGAGGAATGGTATGCCAACACTACTTACCTCTCGAGCCAACATCTCTGTCTCCAACAGCTGATGCTTCTTGAGTAGGTTTCCTGCTGAGGCCAAGTCCCTGGCCTGATCTTTCATGGCCAGCAATGTCTCTGCCTGGAAATAGAGAAATAAGCAATAAAGCTGCCAGGTGAAACTGCCTTTAAGAAAAATAAGATCAGCAGCTATGTCTCCAAAATTTTCACAGGAAAGGTCAAGGAAATTGCCCATGTAGATATTCATTTGTCTGACAAGTATGTGTTAAACTCTTTTGCCTCTACTGTTTCCAGGTGCAATTACCTCTGAGAGCCAGAACTCAAAGTCCTGGATGCTTGTGTTGAACCTCTGTTGACGACTGGCCTCATTGAGCTTCTGCCCTTTGTCAGTTGTTTTCTCAAGCAGATAATCCCAATGTTTCTTCAGCTGTTCCAGTTGCTCCTAACCCAAGGACAGTGAGGAGTCATATCAATCTTTAGGATCCTGGGCCTTGTGACTACTTGAGAGAATAATGTAGGATGGTTGTGAAGGCAGGAACTAGCCAAAATTTGCTGATACTTGCATATCATACATTTCAAACCAGTTATACTTAATCTGGGAAAACAATAGGAGTTGTTGGACAAAACAGAAAGTTCAAAAAAAGGGTCCTGTGTTGAGTGAAGAGATTGACACACAAATGCCAAAAAACTATTGGTAGAAGGGATAGAAAACGTAAAACAAGCATGATAAGACTTTGGAATTAAGCCTAGAGCTTTCTTAGAGTTCCAGGTACTGAGTATGATGGGAGTGACAAGGTCTGGGCATCACTCCTTTTCTCCTTTGTGCAACAATCAGAGGGAAGATTGTTCTTCTGTGATATGGTCACAGAACATATTTTATATCTCTACTCATGGAACATTGAAAGAGTAAATGATTCCTCCTCACGTGCCTTTGTAGCCAAAACTCATCCTGAGCTTTACCTTCATGGCCTCTTCATCACAATCACACGTGCTACGCTCAATCAGGGAGCGCCCCAGTTTGATGGTGGCATCCACCTGATCAGCTCGACCATAGACTTCATTTGCAAAGGCCTGGTGCTTCAGGTATTTCCTCTGAAGGGAAACGAACAGAAATTATATTATATTTTTATTTATGGAGACAGGATAAGGTAAATTATATTTAAAAGGAGGGGCTAATATTTCTATCACAACTGAGGTGATGGTGACTTCTGAGGAACCTGCTCCAAATCAGACTCTGAAGTCTCTGAGAGCAGGCATGGTAACCTCAACCGTCAGAAAGTGTTAAAGTATCAAGCCAAAAAGCTCAGAATGGTGAAATTTTCCAAGGTTCCTATTTTGAACTTGCCTGAATGTTAGTGGCGTCTTTGTAGGATTCATCACAGGCTGTGGGCAGCATCTCACTGATCCATTCTTCCAGCTCCTCAAGATCACGGTAGAATTGTTTTAGGTCAGCTTGGTCTCCAAGCTTTGTCTGCTCAGCAATCAGTTGTGCTTTGAGAGCTTTCCATCTAGAGGATGGAGCCAAATCACTCTATGCCCTCCTCCACCCTTCCCATGCTCTGATGCCATATCCATAAATCTTCCCATTTGCCAACATGCCTCTTTTCTTCTCACACAGTCTTATTATTTTCAGATATAAAATGCAGTGGTAAAGCCAGTTAATTTCTAAGATATCTTTCATGTCTTTCAATCCATAAATCTAAGTCAGAAAGTCTGCATAGGTGTCAAGATAGTTTTAGGCACCTAGAAATGACAGGAAGTCAGAGTATTCCTCCATCTCAGTGCTAGCAAAGAGGTCAGTTTGCTACATTTTCCTTTAGTACATAAAACAATCACTCAGGCCTGACCTGTCTAGTACACGTTGGAGCCGAGTAGCAATCTCTTCTTTGGCATAGTGTTCATCAGCAATGAGGCGCTCAGCAAAATGTTGTAGGTCAGTGATCTTCCCTTCCTAAAAAGGAAAAGGAAAGAGCCCAGATGCCTGGAGATTAGGCCCTTGATTCAATCCCAGACTCCCTCCTAGAAAAGAATAAAGGTATTATCCTTTGTGGATTCAGAAGATATACTCAGGGTCAAACAATAAATGCCTTACAGGGAGGTGGGTTTCAACTTAACAGGCGGAGAAACATCTAATAATGGGCTACTTGTGTGGTACTGAGTTCCCTAAAGAACAGACACTTCTCATGACCATTGTAGAGGGTGGATCCTGTATTGAGTGAGACGTTGAAATACTATATAAAGTCATTTTCAATCCTAAAAGTCAGAGTTTAGAATGCTGGATTTAAAGTAAGAGAGTCCACTTGCTGCGTGTGACTTGGGTGAAACAATGTCAAGTGTCAGGCTGCCCTGCCTGCCTCAGTTTTTCTGTAAGAAGCAAACAGGAATCAGGGCTGGGCATGGTGGCTCACACCTGTAATCTCAGCACTTTGGGAGGCCGAGGTGTGTAGATCACTTGAGGTCAGAAGTTCGAGACCAGCCTGGCTAACATGGTGAAACCCCGTCTCCGCTAAAAGTACAAAAATTAGCTGGGCATGGTGGTGGGTGTCTGTAATCCCAGCTATTCAGGAGGCTGAGGCAGGAGAATCACTTGAACCCGGGAGGCAGAGGTTGCAGTCAACCAAGATCACACCACTGCACTCCATCCTGGGTGACAGAATGAGACTCCATTTCAAAAAAAAAATGCAAATCAAAATGCTTGTAAATTATAAAACCAGACAAATGTATAGGATTTCTGTTATTACTACTATGGATTATTATATTAACTCCTTTACTAGTCATTATTACCTGGGCAGTGATTGCTTTGTGCAAATCATCCTGTTTCTTCTTCAAGGCCTCCAGACTGTTTAAGGAATCTTTGTCATCTGACCTCAGGGCATTCTCACGTGCCACCATCCAGTTCTCAGCTTGATCACAGTTCCCCTGGAACATCTATGAGGAATTAAATGAGAGGGGTATGGTGTCATCCAGGTAGTGTGAAGGAAATGATGTTACACCTTTCATGATCGTGACACAAAGGGTTTTGCAAGGAGTACTTAGCATCTTCCAAGACACACTCACGTGACACATCTTAGCTGTACTGGAACTTTTCCTCTTTCCCAAACATACACTTTATGTTTATGTATAAGCTACCTCCAATTCCTGGGGTGCTGTTTCCTAGTTCTTAAACCTTGTTAATACTGTCTGATCATTTACTTAAGACTCTGTGAAATGTTATCCTTCAGGGTAGCCTGTGACACAACCGCTCATTTCCCCCAAAAGCTTTAATCACTTCTTGTTCTTTAGCCTCAAACCACTCAAACGTTTTGTTTTATTAATAATCATCTCACCGCACTAGTAAAATCTGACTATATGTCTAATTTCACTATTTAAGAAATGGGAAACTATCTTACTAATCTTTGTGGCACTCCGAGCCTCCACAGGATAGAATCTTAACAAAAATCAGACAATCAATTCCTCAATCAATCAACAAATGATAAACAACCCACCTCATGTTCAGGACTGATCACCATCTTGTTCGACTCTTCTAACAGGAAAGAGCGGAGAATATGACAATGATCGGTATAGAAAGCATAGTACAATGCTAGGTATTTAAGAGATGAGCTCCCTTTGTGTTTATAATGTGAAAAGTCTAGTGAACTGAGCATGTAATGACCATATAAAATTGCATAGAAGAAACAGACTACTGAACCTGCTTAACAATTGGGAAATTTGCTGTACCTGCAACTCCAGGCACTGGTCTAGGATCTTCTTGCGTTGTTCCCAAGCCTTCTCCAAATCATCTCTCTCTAGCCTGACAGCTTGAAGCTTTTTTTCGATTTCAGGGCTAGCACGGTGCTCACTGTCTATAAGTTCTGCACCGAAGTCCTCTAAGGCCTGGAAGGTGGGAGCCTCTGCCTCCATGTCAGCACGGTGCTCCTGTGGGCAAAAGGGGGAAGAAATCAGTGAGGCCAACTCCGTTGGAAATTTTAAAATTAGTAGAGGTTTCAGGTGAAGTGATCAGTGGCTATGGCTTTTGTAGTTATACCTGATGTCTCTCCAGCAAGATCTCTATGCCAGTTAAGTCTTCGGCCAGCTCCTGTGATGATACCATGCCGGCAATGCTGCTGATCCAATTCTGCAGATCCCTAGATAGACACATTGGAATCGACAAGAAAACTTTGCAACTTGCTACAGTGCTGTTTGCCCTACAGCTTTCCATTCTCCAGAAAAACATTTCCAGAATAACATTTTTTATCTGGCTTTATATGCTTCACAGATCTTAGGTTTGCTGTTTATATTGTATCACTTAATGGTAACAATCCCTTGTATTTGAAAGCCTCTTCACTTTTATTATCTTTATCAATTCTTGCAGTAATCCTGCAGAGATTCTGGGAATTTTTTGTTTTCATTATGGAGATAAAGAAGTCAGCTTAGAAAAGATAATTAATTTGCCCATGTGATATAACTAAAAACAGACCTCTTCAATAGAACCCAGACCTCTGGAATCCTGGACTGTTATATAGTTCATTACTTCTGTTGGTTACTGTTCCTTTTAAGTGGTTTCTAGGGTTTGAAGATACATCTTATCATAGAGTCTCAAAGAAATCATGTCTTTCCTCTTACTTTTATTCTCAAGAGAATCTAGCACATATTTTGACCAACATACACATACACACACAGGCCTCCACACTGTTGATTAAATCAAGGTCTATTTCCCTACCCTTTTAGTAGTCAGGAAGTTAGACAAGCAAAACTAAGGTCTATCTTCTTAAAAGGCAAATTTTAACCATGCATTAACTTTAAAGCATATATAATGAATAAATTAAGCATTTCATAAAGAACGTCATTACTCTTGTTTGCTCAATAGGAACCCTTAGCTCTAGGAAAAGAGAGGTCTCTTCTTTTGTAAATTCATTTATTGAAGCAACTAAGTTTTATTGGGTGCTTACTAAGTACCAAACATTGTGAAAAAGGCATATCTGTGCCTTCTAGGAATTCACACTTTAGGTTAAGAACAGAAAACAAAAACAAAAACAAAAAACAGAGCATAGGCACTAATAGCAATTAAAAAACAAAACTGAAAGCAAAAGTGTCACATAGGGTAAAATAAGATATTAGTGTTGCTCAGGGGCTGGGAACACTACTTTGAAATACTGAGGAGTACAGCTTCACAAAGGGAAGGAAGCACCATTGGAATGGGTGTGAGTGCTATGTATTTAAACTGTGTCAAAAACTATAGCTTTCTAGTGCGGAACTGAGGAGGGGATTTCCAAGAGGAACTACAGTCATTTGCCAAAATTTTCCTCCTTTTTTCTTGAAAAGCATTGCCTTGAGAGCTACAGCTTCCTGGACCCTCAACTCTAATGCTCCTCCCAGCGAACTGAAGTGATGGAGTCGAACGTGGGAACTGTTCCACAAACTATATGTTTGTGAGGTGAATTTTGGATTGTGATAATGTCTAGACTTCAGTAAGATATTCACAGTTCTCTGGAATTTGGTCCCAGTAGTTTTAAGTTTATCTCTTGCTACTTCTCCTACCACCCAAACATGTTCTTATTCTTATTCTTCTTTTCTTATGATTATGTCTTTGTTTGCACAGTTCAGTCTACATGACTTGTTTCCTCTTCTGTTAAAATTTTGATTGATAATATATAATAAAATGTTATGTTATCTGCAGTGCATCATCTCTTCTACCCAACTCTGAATTCTCACTGCTGTTTGTTACAATGTGTGTTTGAGGCTTCATTATGTTCTATCATAGTTATATGTATTCAACAGAATACTGAATACAGTAGAAGACTGAATACTACTGTCTCCTCAGTAGAACAAAACTCTAAAACCCCACATCATAGTACTTTATATATAGTATACATTTACAGAAGCTTACTGAACTGGCCTAGATGGCTTCAGATTCTTTCAGACTTTGTATTTTATTGCTTTAAGTTTCAAACCTGAAATTTTTACACCTTGCAAGAGGTAAGACTTGAACGCAGCGGTGCCCTCCAAACCCAGCAGTGAACAGCATCTGTACACAGACCACTCCTAGACAGTCTACTTAGAGGCCAGACATGGACATTACCCACCCCACTCTACCTGGCCTTGCTGAGGAACAGGTAGAATTTCTGGGCCTCATTTAGGCTCTCCTTACGATCCTTTGTGCGCCCCTGCAGGTCTTCCCAGGCCTCATTCAGCTCCATTTTCTGTCTCTGCAGGTCCTCAGTGGCATCTGGATGGGACTCACTGAGACGCTCCGCTGTCTCCCCCAATAGGGTCACCTGGGGAGGTACAATAGCTCTGATAATCAGCCGAGAGACACACCTGAATCTTAGCAAAAGGAGACTCCTAAGTCCCAGTATTCAGCTCCTGAAATAGACATCAGTGATGTATAAGTATGTCATAATACTTTATAAAATAATATCAACCTTTTAGTCCACATAACTCCCTAAGGTAGTTACAATCGGCATTACCATACTTCTTTTTAAAAATAAGAGGGTTGTGGGGAAGAGTGGTTAAGTGACTCTGCTGGTTAGTGGCAACCTCAATTAGGAAACCCAAGGGTCTTGATTCTTCATGCGAGGAGCTTCTTTTTGTCCTGCATGATAATGCCAAGCCTCTGAGTATATCTGGAAAGCTCCAGAGTACACTTTTGGGTTGAAACAGAATTTAACAACTCATTCAATTCCTTGCTAAGAAAAACATGCACCATGCTCAGGCATTGGCCTGATCATCCTGGATATGGACATTTGCTATTTCTCCTGAGCTACTGGCCTCCACCTAGCTGCCACAAGATCTGGTCACTTGTCACCTACCAAAGAGATAAGGGGATATAGGGTGCTCACTCAGACAGCAGGAGTTGAACAAGTTTTTCCCCATGTTAATGGTCATGGGGCATATCCTTTTCATGGTCTTGCCTTAGGGACAGTGTACAAAAACAAATATGAAACAAAGAGAAATATAAGAATAAGAGACCAAAAAAGAGAACCAAAGAAGAGGGCATTGGTATAGGGTTAAATATAAAGTGGAAAGTGTTGGAAAAGCTTTGAAGGACCTGTCTCACCTTATCTCCCAGGGGTACGAGGTCCCTTTCAAAGCCCTCATGCTGTCGCTGAAGAGCCTGAACACTGAATAGATCTGAGCCAGGGTCTGCAGCACTGAGGGCATGGCACTTCTTCTCAATCTGCTCCTTCATGTCATCTGCGTCTCTGGTATACAAGAGAGTAGAGAGTTCAAAAGTAAGGATATGTACCAGAGGCAGGCTAGTGGGGCTCACAAGAAAGTTATCATCACTACCACTCACCACCCTCACACCCCCCATCCCCTACCCCCAACCCCCACCAATTATCATCATTCTTTTTCATGTGCTAGAAACTTAGGCTCGTTTAATCTTCACAACTCCAAGAAGCACAGTTACTATTACCATTTCCATTATATAGATCAGAAAACTGAGGACTAAAGAGGATAAGTATTTTCTCAAGATTATATCACTGCTGAATGGTGGCGCCTAAGCTTGAACCAGGCCATCTGACGGCAGTCACATGCTTAGCTATCATACTTCATAGCTTTCTATCTTAAGCGTTCTGAACACACAGACCTGTCTGAGCCTGTTTTTCCTTCCCTGCATCATCAAAAATACATTTATACACAATGAAGGTGTTTGGTTTCTGTTTTGTTTGTTTGTTTACTTGTTTGTATGTGTCTTTGTGTTTCTTAGTTTGAAAATCAAACAAGAAAAATGTTGAATGAGCTGTTAGTCAATGTGATGTCTGCTGCCCTCTACTGTTGACTTCTAGTTCAGAAATGTAATTACTTAAACTTCTTGTTTCAACTTCAAGTTTCTTTCTTTCTGTTTTGATTTTAAAGACAAGGGTCTCACTCTGTTGCAATAGGCTGGAGTGCAATGGTGTGTTCAAGGCTCACTGCAGTCTCAGCCTCCTGGGCTCAAGTGATCCTCCCAGTTCAACCTCCCAAGTAGCTGGGGCTGCAGGCCTGTGCCACCACACTGGGCTAATTTTTCATTTTCTATTTTTTTGTAGAGACAATGTCTTGCTTTGTTGCCCAGGTTGGTCTACAACTCTCAGCCTAAAGCAATCCTCCTGCCTCGGCCACCCAAAGTGCTGGGATTACAGCTATGAGCCATTGCACTCAGCTTAAGTTTTATTCATTTTCATGGAAACATATATAGACTACTAATTGTGTTCCAAGACCCAAGCCTAGGCATTAGAAAATTGAAGTGGGTTGTCTGGGACTATCCCGTCTGCGAAGTGAGAATTATACTACTAAAAAGCCTAATTTTCTATTGGCACATTGTCTCCATCTCAGGAAGAAAGATTATATTAGTATCTATGGTTCCACCATAGTAATAGACTTAGAAGTTTTGTGAGTGGGTTGTAAAGCAGCACTGCTTTTTTAGAGTTAAAATTCTTACCTGTGAAACATCTCAACAGCATGGGCACTGCCCAGCAGCTGCCGCTGTTCATCTGCAAGCCTCTGCAAAGAACCCCAGCGGGCATTCAATTCCTAAAAGAGGCAAAAACATCAGACTTGAGATGGAGAACTAACTCACATGGCTCAGTAGTGTCTGAAGACAAGACAAGATTTAAATCATAATTGTCCTTATGTTATTTTCTTCAGAAATTGCATAGCTTTGCTCCTTTCTTGGACAGCTTGAGCTTGGGTCTCATTTTTGCCAGTGCCTCAGAGAAAGTGATAAACTCCACGACACAATAAACTCCAAAAAAATGAACGGAAAGTGTTACCTTGGTAGTTAGAAGTGATCACATTTCTCTAAGACAAATAATTCTGTATCCTGAATTGAATAAAACAGGTAGCCTCTTAAAGCCCTACTTTCTATAGGGGGTAAGTACATTGCTCCCCTTCATATTTCTTCTCCCTCATATCCCATAACAACCACTATAAAAACAGGCAGAAAACTCATCCCCACTGACTTATGGCAATCCAGAGAACTAACTGAACATTTATTAATGTTCATTAGATCTTTTATGGAATCACAGATCCAGATTTGAATCAGGTCAAGAATGGCCTCTCCTCTATCTCTACTGACCTATATTCTCCTTCTTCAGCACATTGATCAGAACCTGTGTCTTCCAGTAAATTTTCTTAATCAACCTCTTCCCACTATCATGGTTTCTTTATCTGCATTTTCTTTGCATTCATGTAATTGAGTATCTCTTGTGTGTGTGACAGTGAAAGGGAGGTGAGTATGTGTTGTAATTTAAGAATTTTAGGTCAGTTCCAATGTACATATTCTAAAATTGCAATTCAAATTCAATTATATTATTGGGTGGACATGTAAGGAAAAAACTTTGTTTAATTTGATATAGCCTGGTACAGAAGATTAAAAGGAGGTTTGGATATCATAATTTGGATATTGTGCTATCCAATGTTTACTTTTCAGATATAGAAACTGAGGTTTTTAGAAATGAAGAGACTTGTCTGAGGACAGAGTCAGACAAGAATAGAGCTATGATGTAAATCTAATTTAACTAATGTCCAGTGTAATATTACCTAAACCTCCTAATACTGCCTCTTAAAGCTACATCTTAATTTCTGCTACCAATACTTTTGTCTCCTTTCCCACTCCATCCATGAAATGACAAACGTGAGGGCATGGAGGACACTCAATATATGTTAACAAATGAGCTTGCTTTAATTAAGTTAATTTAGACAACAAAAATACAGGGATTTTGGAGGCTATTGTCTTTGACCTTTCCTATAGCCAATGCCATACAGCTGTTACTTTCTGCATGATCTAGTGGATCTGCAGAATATAAAGTTCCATGTTGAAGTGAAATGAGGACTCCCAAAGCCCAACCTGGTAGTGAGGAGGGATGGAGGGAGCCTTAGTTACCTGCCGGATTTGAGCTCCTTCTGGTGTTAGAAGTCCTTCAAATAGTAGATCATCAGCTACCTTGTTGATATCCCTTAGCCGAGGCTCATTGGTCTTCAAATCCTGAATGGGAAAATTCATCCAAAGCAGTATAAATCCCCTCATCAAGAATCTACCATACTTACCTGTCCATCTCTGCCCCTACTTGGCTAAACAGCAAAACATTGCTGACATCACCTGTAATACACACCAAGCTCCTCTTCTCCAATCCGCCACTGAGAAGAGTATCCTTAAAGATCTTGACACCTAGTGGCTATCCAAAACTTGTCAAGAGAACTATTATTTATCTGCAGTATGAAGCATAGCCATTTTTCTAGATTTCTTTAAATCTCCCCTGGGTTAAGTTATACCATTAGAGGGATTGATACCCAAGCTGTGTAACATCCTTTTCTACCAGTACAAACTCCAGCTTTATAGAATTTCTTTAACTGAGTCACTATCTGCCTGCATTATGAGATATTTGTAAGAAACAGCTCTAGGGAGTGCGCGCTCTCTCTCTCTCTCTCCCCCCCTGTGTGTGTGTATGTGTGTGTGTGTGTGTATGTGTTAAATCCCATGTGGAAGATATCAAAAGAAAAAGAAAAGAAGGAATGTACGCTCACTGCTAGTTAAGATAATGGAAAAATATCTAATGGAAGAAAGAATGCTAAAAAGGTTTTAGGTAGGCAAAAAATTAGAAATTGTTTGTCAGGTCAGGTTCTTCCTTTTTCCACCCCAAACTCTGCCCCACAATTAAACTTTACACATGGTACAACAATACCTTATCCCAACCTGGGCATTGGAAACAAAGTATAGTATAGGGCAAGTTGTGAAGAATTCAGGAAGACCAGCACTCCAGGGAGGATTTTAGAGTGGCAGGCACTGAAGGCTGCAGTTAGGGTAACTAGTTTTCTCTGCATTTCCCTTCCAATTATTAACAACTACAATACCTAGAGGGAGACCTGAGCCACAGAACTGCCAACAGCTTTGGGGAGAATATATAACAAGTGCTAAATAAGTTAAAAGATCATGTAGGATAAGCTGTGGGATAAAAGGAAATGATGGCAACCTTCAAAATGGTGTCTGGAGAAGGTTCCTGTTTCTCACCTTTTGGAACTCATCAAACTTTTTCTGCAGCTCCCAAACATCATCTAGTTCCACCCCAGTGTTTTCTGACTTTTTCTCTTGAATCCATTCCAGCATGTCTCCTGCCTCATAGGCCAATAAAAATTCATTGTAACGTTGCAATAGACGACGTCTGCGTTCTTCTGCCCGATCCAAGAGGGAGCGGTATCTGGATGGAGAAGTGGGAAAAGTGGAATAAAAGAAAGAGAAAATACCGAAGAGTAGAGGCTGAGTGACAAACAGAGAGAAAAAAGGAACAAAAATGAAAGGGAAAACAAATCGAAAGCAAAAGAACAGTAGAAGAGAGGAGGAAATAAAGATAGAAGGAAAACAGCCTTGGGGGCAAAAAGATAAACACATAGTATTGCATTTAAAAATAGTAAAAATGCCAGTGACCCAATAGTATGACTGCCAGCATTCCTTCCCCATTTCATAAAAGTGACATTTTTACATGGTAACTGACAACTGGATATGAAAAACCTGGCGTAGTAAACGAAGTTCATGTAGATGTCAGGAGACTTTAACAACCTTGAAACAATGTGGGGCAGGGAATCAGAAGAGCTCTGTGAAGTGTCTGACCTCAGGAAATTGATAGAATGATTCTGGGGTTGCCTTTCCTCAAAAAGAAACTGAAACATTTAAAGGATTCTAGGTTTACTTTCAATTCTTAAAATCTTCAAATTTTCTGTGGCATCTCGAATCTAACAGATGCAGGGTCATGAGAAGAAATGTCTTCGGCCAAAAATGTCTGGCCAAGTACTGTTCAGTTCTCCAGGCTCCAGAACTTACTGGTTCTCAATTTGCTCCTGGCGCTGGGCGATGTTGCCTGGCTCTTCTCGTCGCCGCTGTGGGAGCATCGGGAACTCATCGTGGGCCAGTCTTTTGACATAGACTGCTGGGACAAAGCCCTGATGATCATCAGCTTCCACCTTCCACCAGTCCTGAAGGGAGAGCAGATCCCCACTGCTTCATTAATTCTTGGAAAAGCAACAAATGGGAGAGACTTCAATACTAAGTCTCTTGGCCCAGGCACAGGTTAATGGCAAAGATAAGCTAACCATGTCTAATGGGTAGCACATAATTTTCATATATGACCAAGAAATGAAACGAAGAATTGCATAGACAAGCCCCTGAAATCAAGTAATTTGATACATAACGTTAGACCCTTAACTTTGGAGAGGTTTTCAAACACCCAGGACGGCTCTTTTAATGATGGGGCACTTTGTTCATCAGGAATTTACAAAAAACACATGGATCCAGGTTCTAGCTGGACTTCTTGGCAGTGGAGCGTCTGTGTAGGGGGATATTGCACAAAAGTTTCTTCTCCCCTATTCTTCTTGCAGAGGTCTGAAAAATGTGAATTGCTCTGACATTCATATACCTGAGTGTTATTTTTTTTTTTATTTTTGAACTGTTGCTACATCTACCAAAACTCTGAGGTTAATTTTGTCAAAAAATAATGAAGAGGCCTAGACAAAGAAAAAAGGGAGTAGCACGCGTTATTTGATAAGGAAACATCTGCCGCTCCAAAAATTTACTTGTCTTTGGAATAACTATAGCCCAAACTATTTTCTTTTCTTCTTAAGAATTTTTGTAGATTAATTAGGTATTAGAGTATAAAAAAATTACTTCAGTTTTTATGAAAAATATATTTAAAAATCTCAACCAGTATTTTATCATTGTTCTCCTAGGCACAAGATCCAAAGAAAATCAAGTTGACAAAAGACTCATCTTTCAGCAGGCTCCATCTAACCCGACATTGTTATTTTATCACTAGAAATACTGGCACAGAAGAGGAACAAGCAAAGAGGAAAAAAGAAAGGGACAGCTTAGCCCTTTAAATATATTACAGAATTTTCACTCATACTTTCTATATCTTTGGGCTGATTATATAACTTCAACTCTTTATGATTTTAACTGTCACACTGGGATTTTAATTCCAAAAGAACTGTGTAGGATCCTGCAAAATATCTACAGGAAAAAATACTACTTAATCAGTTATAGTTATTCAAGAAATAAAATAATAAAATAAACGTTGGATGGTAAAAATGTGAATATCTGGCAAGATTGGGAGAGATGGTTCTGAAAGAGCCACTTTTTGATGGAAACATTAGAAGGAAAAGTCACCTTATTGATGGAACTGAGCAGCGTTAAGACATCACCTTTCTTCATGGTGACCTCTCGGGGGCTGCGGGCCTGGAAGTCATATAACGCCATGACCCTTTGTTCTCCAGCAGCTCCTTCCACTGGTGCAGCCTGTTGTTGCTGAACAAAAACAGGAAGCAGGTGTCAGTCACGCACTGCAAATATCTCCCTGTACAACCTACCAGGGGTGAGCAGTCCTTTAGGCTTCCCAGGAGAAAAGAGCCTCTGGCTGGAACCTCTTACATGGCTGCAGAGATTAAAGTATGTGGTCTTCAGACTGTTCCTTTCTGACACTTATCAGGGGACAGACAGGTTGGGAACTATAAACCCAAAGCAAGGAAGCTTTGATTTGTCAGAAACATATTAAATGCTCTAAGCCATCAGTTCTTAAAATGGGAGGAATACATTCTAAGAAGTGTACTCCCTTAAGAAGATCCAAAAGGATTATACATATGAACATTTCAGAAAATTATTTGAGAAAGTGAAAGACCCGTTATCTGTCTTTCCCCTACAGGGAAAGGAGGTACACCTTTCCCTGTACCTCCACTGACAATTCTTCCCATTCCTTCTGGCCTTTAAGTTACTATGTCAAGAGCTCTGGACCTTCTGTTTGAGAGATGAGTGATCAATAGCACAGGAAAGGCCACAGAACTTTAAAAATTGAGAACATTAACTGAGATCATTAAAAATATCTTGTGTCTCTGTTTAGTAAGCAGTATGCATTCTAAGGTAGAATTTTCTCTGATTTTTACTTTCTGCCAATTTCGTGTCTCTGAGAAATCAAGCAAAACATAAATCCTCTTCCTAAGGAATGACCCACTCCTTCCTCAAGTTGGAGTTGAATATGCACCTCCGCCGACAGAGTCCTCTGATTTCATCTCCTTTAGGTAACGTGTTTCCTCATACCACACAATGTATAAATCCATCTGTTCTTGTTTAGGCACACACTGTGCAGAGCCTGGTGAAGGCACAGCATAGGAGGTCTGTAAATATACACTGATTTGACAGACTGAGTCTATGTCTTTTGTTTACTCTGAATATGTGGATTAATAACCTCTCATTAGAAAGAATTCCTTGAAGGTAAGAAGTGTGTCTCTTCTTTTCTACCACTACCTACAGAAGACATTGTTACAACATTAATTTGATTCCAGTTCAATGAATCTTCATGACACCCCATTTTACCTTGTACCTGAGCCATTTCATATTCTCAACCAATTGCATCTTCCATTCTCACATTCTTAACCAACTGCATTTTCCACAAAACTTGATTGTTTTGTGCCTCAGTGCATTTGCTGTCATGGTTTATTGACTAGAAAAACCTTATCCTCTTTCTCTGCACAGTAAACCACCCATCTGTTTTTCCTTAATAATTCAGATCAGGTGGTGTCCCTCAGCTACGAAAATTTTCCTATTTTCCAGTACTGTTATTTCAAGAGAACACAAGAGTCCTTTCTTTGAGACTCTTTGTGCTGTTCATACATCTGTTATATGCACTTACTGTCAAATGTCTGGTCTCCTAATAGGCTGTAATTTTCCTGCAAATCAGGATTTTTTATTCATACTTGCATAGAGTAGACATTTAATATGCTTTGGCATTAAAAATTAAGAAACAAAAGAAGGGAATAAAGAAGAAAGATAAGAAGGAGAGATATAAATGAAGAAAGTAAGAAAGAAAGAGGGTAGAAATATAAAAGGAAGGAAAGAGGAAAGCCAAAAATACATCAGTGAAGACATGATACCTTTTATCAAAAAGTTCTTTTGGATGAAGTCTCCTTTGGACTAAATTGTAGCTGCTACAGTTCCTGCATACCAGAGTCATAGAACTTAATGTTTTCTTTGTCATTGTTTTTGGGTTGTAGAAAGTAAAAAATCAGCAATAAAGACAATTTATTTTTCTCTGTGGTGGGAAGTGTGATTTCTGCCATCACTGAGTTAGTCTTACCTGGCAGGCTTCTGCCTGATTCTGTAGAGCTTTCATACTGTCTCCAAATGAATTGAGATCCAATAGAAAGGCCTCATGCTTCTTTAGGAGAGCCTGGATTTATTGATGGAAGATCATCAGAATGAATACAGGAGGAACACTGTTATTTCAACTACTATTATTTTGGGTTATGCTTTTTGTCTTAGATCCTGGTAAAAGCTACTTTCCATCTATTATAAAGTTCTTTTTAACCCTAAATTTGCAAGCATTAAGGAAATAGGAGTTAATAAATAAATTGTAATTTCAATATGTTTACTAAAATCAAAATTAACTCAAACTTGCAAAAGTATTTTTATTAACACAGATTATAGCTGAAAAGAGGATGCTGTTGATATTGTTACTTTATAAGATAAACATTAGCGTAAATTAAAATGTGCATACCAATTACTTCTAGTGCCAAAAGTTTGTGAAATAGTATCCCAGCTTCCTATAGGACAATAAGCAAAACAAATAAATGGATAAAAAGTGTGATTATAACCTTTGAGGTTCTTCTTGCCCCAGCATATCTCAGTGTATCTGTCCAAATTTATTTTAATAAAGTAATTAAGGTGTCTATGTCTTAAAACCGTGATTAATTTATAAATGCTCAAGGTTACTCTGAAAAGTTTAGGATGGGATTATGATGATGACTCTGATCACACTTTTTTGATTTAGATAATCTCTAAAGAATGTATGAATCTCTATGAGATGAGAAAAATGTAGCATATCTTTGGTGATTCCTGTCAAATCTGAGGGAGTCTCAGCAGATGAAGGCCAAAGGCGATCACTCTGGAAACCCCAAATAATCTGGCAGAATCTGTAGCTGTCCCACAACCTAAGCAAACCCTAAATTGACAATTTGGTTGCATTTGTTGAGGATTCACAATGTTAAACCCACCCCCACGTTACCCCAGCCGCTTCTTCATCAGCTCCATAGTTAGTATTGTCTACGATAGGCTCCTTCTCTCTGATCCATGTTTCTGCTTCATGCAGGTCAGCCAGGTACTGCTGGAACTGGACATTGGCTTCCAGATCATTTTGTCGCCTAGCAGCTCGAGCACGGAGAGACTCCATATTCTGATTCAAACTCTTGACCCTAGAGGCCACATCTTCTGCAGCAAAGTGTCCTATGGAGTAGTTATAGAAAAGGTGAGTATGATCCTCAGGAGTGTTTACCATTCTCTAATCCTTTTGGTACCTTGGAAAAGAGAAAGGAAGTGATAAAAATGGTACCTTATTTAATCAACGTTATATTTTTCTCGAGTTACCTGGGAATTGAAATATCCTGAGTGAGATTAAGTAACAAAAGTTACTAGTGGGAGATATGCATGTGGTGGTGAATAGGTTGGTATTGTCTGACAAATACAGACTTGAAAACAGAATACTAATGTATGGGTGATGCTCAGAGATCCAAAATCATGTGTTCTTTAGATGAAGCAGAAAAATCAGCTGATTTCCATTTCTTCCCATAAAGGAGTTATTATTATGAGAATTGCTCTTCCACCCTAAACAACTAGAAAACAGGAAATGCTATAAGATAAAATGATTTTCAGACAATGGATGGAGGACTGTGATTCCTGAGAGAAGGGAAATAAACGAGATATGTTCTATAATTGCCAAGCTTATGCCTCGGGAGGTTTCTGGGCTATAGGCCTGGGGAGCTAACCCAAATAGAACCACCAGTCACACTGAATTGAGGACACAGAGATCAACATTTGGGAAAGACAAGAGAACTAGGATTTGTGAGGTTGAGTGTTAAAGAGAAGGGTGTTACAGAGAGATAGAACTTATCAGAGAAGTTCCCTAGAGTATTTGTCTGATTACTCACACGCACACATGTATAAGGAAATCCTGTACGGTGAGAAAAGAGTGACTTAAAAGCAGTGGCCAAACAACTTCTAGGCCTCAATTAAGAATGAAAATAGTTAACATCACCACCCATCAAAGTGGAAAAAATATTGTAATACATGAGATAGGGTCCTCAGAAGAGTAATATATCCATACTATGCTCATCTCTAAATCAGTCCCTGAATAAAGGCTGCCCCAGGAGTACCATAACAAAACAGATCCAAGAAGCTCAACAGTCACCGAGCTGAAGAAACAAGGAAAACCCTATCGAGTAATCACATAATCAAATTATTTAATACCAGTGATAAAGAGAAAAGCTTTAAAATAGTTAGAGGGGGGAAAAAAGATACATTATATACAGAGGAGCAAAGATCATGATGACAACAGACATCTTATCAGAAGCTTGCAAAGTCAGAAGACAAGGCAGCACATCTTTAAAATACTGGAAGAAAGAAATTGTCAACTGAGAATTTTATATGTAGTGAAAATATATTTCAAAATGGAAGGTAGAATGAAGACTTTTAGATGAACAAAAATCTAGAGAATTTATGGATAGAAGACCTGCAGTATAAGGAATGTTAGAGGAAGTTCTTCAAGCAGAAGAAAAATAATACAAATGAAAATATTAACCTAAATAAAGAAATTAAGAACACTGGAAATGGGAAATATGAGGGTGAGTTTTTTCTCATTTAATAATTTCATTCAAAACCAGTTGACTATCAAAGCAAAAATAATGACATTGAAATATAGGGTTTATAACATGTAAAAATATGTGACACCAATAGCACAAGGGTGAAAACAAAGGGAGATATCCATTTAAGAATCTTATATTAAACATGAAATGCATAATATTATTTGAAATTAGACTATGATAGATTAAAAATCTATATTTTAATTCCTAGAATAGTGGGCTCTCAAATTTGTGCTTTTGGGATCCCTTTACAATTTTAAAAATTATTAAGGATGAAAAAAATGTTTTGCTTATATAGTTAGACTCATTAATAGTTCCCATATCAGAAATCAAAACAAGAAGCTTTGAAAGAAAAGAATGTACAAGTATATACTCCACTAAACAGAAGAGTGACATCATCACCCATCTGTAGGCTCTGGAAAACTCCATCCTGTGCTTATAAAAGGATAAGTCTGTAAAAGGAAATAATAGTCTTAGCACTACTATGAAAATATTTTAACTTTGTGAACCCACTAAAAGTGTGTCAGAGACCCCAAAAGGACTCCAAATCACAATGGCAAAATCACTGCACTATAAAAAAACATACACACACAAACACAAAACAGCAATTGTAGCTAATAGGCCAATTTGAAGATAAGATGGAATCACAATAAATACAAAATTGATCTAAAGGAGACATAAAGTGATAGATAAAAAGAAAAAATATAGCAACATGCCAGATTTAAAATAAACCATATTGATAATTGCACTGTGTAAACTGTCTAAATATCACAATTAAGAAAGAAAAATTACCAGATTGAATAGAATAAAAACAAGGCCTGATTATATGCTATTTATAAGAATCCCACTTTAAATATAAGAAACAGAGCACAAGCAAAAAGATAGAGAAATATGCAGCAAAAACTTATCAAAAGATAGTATATGTGGCTTTTATTACAGTCACAGTAGGTAGGTTTCAGAACAAAGAATTTCACCATGGATAAAGATTGATATTTCTTTTCTTTTCTTTTCTTTTCTTTTTTTTTTTTTTTTTTTTTGAGACGGAGTCTCGCTCTGTCGCCCGGGCTGGAGTGCAGTGGCCGGATCTCGGCTCACTGCAAGCTCCGCCTCCCGGGTTTACGCCATTCTCCTGCCTCAGCCTCCCGAGTAGCTGGGACTACAGGTGCCCACCACCTCGCCCGGTAGTTTTTTGTATTTTTTAGTAGAGACGGGGTATCACCGTGTTAGCCAGAATGGTCTGATCTCTTGACCTCGTGATCCACCCGTCTCGGCCTCCCAAAGTGCTGGGATTACAGGCTTGAGCCACCGCGCCCGGCCCAAAGATTGATATTTCATAATGTGAAGATTTAACTTCATCGAAAAGACATAACAATCCTAAATGTATATGCATGTAATAACAGAGCTTCAAAATATATGAAACAAAACCTGATAGAACCGAAAAGAGAAGAAGACAAAATCCACAAGTATAGTTGAAGATTTAAAAAACAGGCGAATTTCTATAGTAACACAGATATTCCAAGTAAACATTTGTGGGCTTGAATCACTCAGTTGGGATCTGAAGTTTTGCTCAGCAAACTGAATTTTAACCTACACTTTTGAAAACTAGATATTGGTTGGCACCAATTGATTCTTCAGTCAATAGAGGGAAAATCCCAATGTAATCTGCATTGCATATGCCATACCTGGCTTATGAGGTTCAGAACTGAACATCATACTTAAGCACCAGGAATTTCTGAATTGGATGAAAAGAATGAACAGAGGCATTGAAACTATATGAAGTGAGAAACTAAAGAAATGGAGCAGTTTACTATAAAAATAGGTCAGCACTGTATAACTAAGGTCTGCCTTCACAGATCTGGAAGCTCCCATATGGAAAAGAGACATGATTTAATTCACAGTGCTTTGTAAATTAGATTCTGAATTCTGGAACTTCTACAGAGAAGCATATTAATGATTAGGGTTAAGACATTTTACTTTAATAATTTTTGTTTTACAAACAAATAGTGGTTCACAGGATTGGAATATTCCTGTTATTGAAATATACAAACAAAACCATATGCCCATTTGTCAGAAATGCCAAAAGAGAATTAAGTGGGAAAACGGGTCAGATATTTTTAAATTCCCTTGAAACCCTAAGAGAATACAAACTTCTTCCCAGAGGTCTGGTCTGGTGATGTTTTGGCCAACTGAATCTCAATCATACATACCTTCCTCTACCATTTTGTTTCCCCTTTCTGTTATCACTTGAATGCGTGGTTCATGGCTGGCAATGTTCTCCAGGATGACTTTGTGCCTATTCAGAAGCTTTTTGGAGGCAATCAAGTCCTTTCCTGCAGGAGAAAGGAATTTCAAAGTTTGGGATTATCCTGGTGTATGGAAGCAGCATACCTCACTTTTTTAGAACTCTTGGACCCGCTGTTCTTCCCTTTGAAGTTCTAACCGTTGAGTAAGATTCTTTAAATTTTTATCATCTGTCTGAATTCACTCCACTTATCTTTGTTCTTCCCCTAGCCTCTTTTTATTAATAAATTTCAATTCACTATTATGCAACAGATAATGAAAACGTCACTATTTTTGTTGAAAGATAGGTAGGAAGGCAAGTAACTTCTTAGTTCAAATGTTCAATATTATGCACACAATTGTCTTTCAGCATATTGTGATGTACAAGGAAGGAACTTCTACTTGCTAATTTCTATGGACTTCGGAAAGTTTTTAAATCTTCTATGCGTAAGTTTTCTCATCGTGAAAAAGGCACAGTGTAACTGGTTTGAAGATCTATTTTTAATCACTAGAAATAACTTACAAAAAGTGTCTCATTGATTGCATAGCATTAACAAGCAAACAATAAATACCACTTACTATGAATTTCCTTCATCTTCTAAGATCCCGAAATCCTGCTGTCTGCTTTATCCTCCCTGTATCCTAACCATGCTTTATCTCTTTTCCCTCTAAACTTTCTTTCTTACTATTTCCCATTCAAAATATACTCTCTAGAAACTTTCTATGCCTTTCCAATAAGCCTCAGTCTTTTTTCTTCCAGGAAGTTTTCCCAGACTAACCCTTTCATTGCCCTCATTGTCCAGCCTTTCATAGATGTTTCCAAAATATGCATACTAAGTTGCACTGTATTTGCCTACACATTTTTCTGTGCCTCATTATAAGTGTACTGGCTTTGACACTGGTGAACTAGCAGCTTCTGAAAGAAAGGACAATATGTGCTTTATTTGCTACTTTTTAAAATTTTATTATTTTTATTCTGCTATTATCAGAATAAAAAGCTCATATAATTTATAAGAAGGGGCCAACTACAACCTAAACACAAACACTTAGTATCTCAGACATTAACCATGACTGTTCAAAGACCTTCACAGTTTTAGAGCAAGCAACAAAATGCTGAGCACTCTGGCTCTTCCCAGGGGCCCTAAATTCATGGCATTGCTCATGTCTAGTTTTAGTAGGTATATTTTTTAATATAATTTTAAAAAATATTTTTATGAAGGACTGGACAAATTTTCATGAGTGTGAGAAGAAACAGGTAAGAGCAAGCTTTTTAGGCTCCAAATTCTGTACCTCAGATCTCTCAATCTATAGACTGTGGTCCTTTCCTAATGGCTTAGCCTGCTCAGGCTATACTAACCAAGGTAGGTGGATGTAGCTG
Organism: Mandrillus leucophaeus; assembly: GCF_000951045.1. Classification (NCBI taxonomy): domain Eukaryota; kingdom Metazoa; phylum Chordata; class Mammalia; order Primates; family Cercopithecidae; genus Mandrillus; species Mandrillus leucophaeus. Next base: position 312,740 of record NW_012101043.1, read on the forward strand.
AGGGTTCAGTCTCTTGGATCCAGGCCTCCTCATCCTCTGTGTCTCTACAAATCAGCTGCAGATGGAGGAGGTCTAAGAGCTTCTTCTTTCGGGTGGCCAGTGGCTCTTTCAGAGCTTCAAATCGGCATACCAAGGACTCTTGCCTTGCCTGTATGTCCTTAGAATCAGGATGGCCTATTTTTTCAAAATATGCAGCCAGTTCCATAAGGGTATTCACCTGATCCTAAGGGAGAAATAGAATGAATGCCAAGAAATCCCATCATTTAGTAGGAAGTGATAGGAGGTTGTCATGGTGGAAACGGGGGCATGGGAAAATCAGTTCCCATATGCATTGTGTTCTGATCTCTAATTAAATTAGTGAAATGGAGTTGGAGGGGTTGCTACATTGAGGACCACCACATCAGGTGAGGGCTATTCATACGAAAGTAGCTCTCAAAACATAGTTTAGAAACATCAAAATCTTTACAGAATGCTTCAAGGAAATCAGAAAAATTAGAACTGCAGAGTTTGATTGTTTAAGAGTATTCATAAACCGGGTCCCAAGGAAAAAAGCTGGAAGTGTTTTTCCATCACAGTTTACCTTCTGTATTCTTTCTTTCCCTTTAAAATGAGCTATAACTGCAAATAAATGGAAATTTCTCTGGCCTAAGTTTGTTGCATAGCAGAAACAATACCTATGAGATGAAATGTGATGTTACAAAAAATTCTCAGAAGTTCAGAAAGATACATTTAACAGAATGCCTTGCCACCAGCTAGTTTTCCTCGTTTGAGCCATATCTGAGAAAGGAGGGATACAGAAACAAGATTTTGAAGGCTCGCCCCAGAAATAAAATTTTAGTTGTATACCTATATGGTGAAATAGATACAATACGTACATTACATTTTTATTATTGAGGTAAACTATACGTGGCCTGGCAGACACAGTACCAGGATTTTTATTTGCTTGTTTTTCTCGCTTGTTCATTGGGTATAAGAGTGGCACATACGCAAGTTCATAGTCCTGGTTCTGTTGTTAATTTTTGCTGTGACATTGGGAAAGTCGCTTTACTTCTATGGGTTTCAATTTTCCTTATTTTTTTTAAAAAAGGTAGGATTTAAAATATTTTTAAGTTTTGAATCACAGAACACCCAAACAGGAAAAGACAACTTTATCTCAAACCTTATTTTATAGGTGAGGATAGTGAGGATACTGAGATGCAAAAAGTGAAATGACCTATCAGAGATCACATAACTAGTAAGCCACAAAGATGTATACGTAACCCAGATTTCTCGATTGAGAGAAGAGTTTATGTTTAGAAAAGTCAATAAAGCCTTACATCAACCATGAGATTCTGACCAAAGACGCGGAGCACCCAGCACCCCTGGCTAGACTGGAGGAGCTTTTGGGAAAAGGCAGTCGGTTTACTAAAAATTTTGAATTTTTACCTTGTGTTCTTTGCTCTTTTGCTCTCTGAATAATAATGATTACTTATTAAGTGATTAATAAGTAGTAATTACTTATTACTTAATAATGAGTGTGCTCAGAGCATATACACCCATTGCTTATGACTGACCAAAGAGCTAACAACAAACCTGACGAGCAGCCACAGCTAACTCCAGGAGGCCGTGTTTCCTGAGTCGATTCTGCACGTCGGCCAGGCCTTTCCCATAATCCTCAGAGGTGACTTGCCACTCCACCTCCTCCAGCCAGCACTGCAAATCTTCTGCATTATTTTCAAATTGCAACCGCTGGTTGGCCTCATCCAACTGGGTCCCTGGGAGAAGACATCAGGTAGAAGACATTAGGTACCATAACTATTCCTCTTATACTATAATATACCTTCCTCCAATTAAAGGATCAATGTAATATTTTAATATTGCAAAGAGGAAAATATAACTGTCTCACGTGGCTCACAAAAAGTCATCTTAAATTTGTAGAATTCTGATAATATTTGTTTCTGAATATAGTAATGTTCTCAAAAGAAAAATAAATAAGAAGTTATATTGCCTGATAAGGTATAGTTTTGCTGTGTCAGATTTTAACCATCTTGGGTGTTTCCTTATGTGATTTTTACTCTCTATCCAGACCTCCTATTCAAGGAAATTCAAATTCAAACACTCTATTTTCTAGGACAAGCATAATGAGTTTGGTTCAGTTTTAAATTGGTAAGCTTCTTTTTACAAAATTATTTCACTGAATTTTACTTCCCCCTTTAGTGCCTGTCTTTCATTCCCAACTGTTCCCCACTATTTTATCTTCCAGAAAATGTCTTTATTCGCACTCGGCTCAGATCGATTCTGTACTATGATCTTATTGCGATTATTTACATTATTTCTGCAGAGCAATTGGTGTATCTCCCGATGGTGAAGAGTAGCAGTGATACATTGTCATAGCCAAGTTCGATTTTGTTTTTCTAAACCAAAAATAAGGATGGTATCCAAAAAAAATCACTATGACATATTTATTATGTAATAAAGGAAAAGTTACGTTTGTAGATGATGTTTATAACAAAGTGCACCCTAATGGAAAACTCATTATTTGTGTTAATTACTAAAAATTGATTAATTTTCGAAAGTAAGGGGTAAAATATAAGTGAAGACTCTCCAAGAAGACATGTAGGATTATTTTAAGAGCTTATAGCAGAACCTAAACACTTTCAAATAGGTTTAAAAAGATCAACAAGTCATCAGGCACTATAAGAATAAAATGTAGGAAAATCACATGTGACATCAACAATCTTTTAATGTCTAATGTAATAACCTGGGTCATAATATCTTGTCTAGATTGTAGAACCAAAATATCTAAAACTCATGGTTCAAAAATATTTGTTTAAGGGAAAGAAAAACAACAAAGTAGGAAAAAAGTGAGGAAAACAAAAGTAATTTCAACTCACCTGCCTCTGCCAAAAAAATTTTTTTTCTAAACCCTACACACTTGAAGAAAACATAAAATTGTGTTAATATACAGTGTTATAAATTCAGGTAGGATTTTTAAAATTTTACCAATAAAAGAAAGACACATGGAAGCAAATGAGTAGTATATCTTCTCATAGAGGTCACCAGATAAATTTACAGTGGTGAAGATGAATGTAGTACATTTCAGAATTTAGAAAATGATCTTTCACCAAAACCTCTGCTTTTTACCTTTCTGTTTTGTAGCCTCCAGCAACTCCTTCCAGAGGCTGGCAACTTCACTCAGACGAGTGGTCACATTGTCAGAGGCGTAGTGACCGCGATCAATCATCTCTTGGCCAGTTTTCTGTATGTTTTCCAGCACGATCTCATTATCTGCCAATTCCTTTTCAAAGACTTGTTGCTTTTGAACCCTGCTCTTCAAGTTCTGTGTGTCCTGAGATAAGATGAAACAAAAAAAGAACCATTACTTGAAGAATGAGGGACAGAAATTTTGAGAATAAGAGGTTACTTCTCACTATAAATCTAACGATGCTAACAAGAGGATAAAAGGGAGAACTTTCCTAGTCCAATGTTTGAGAAGCTCATGTAACCAATCCCTCTTTCTACATGTGGCAGATATGGCAAACTAATCTGGCAATTTTTTTCCTGGACTTAGATATAGCTTGAAGATCATTTTGAATACAACACCCCATTCAAACACTAACAATCAGAGTTATCATGAAAGGTGAAAATTATCTTCCATTCTTCACCTCATACATGAACCTTCCATCCATTTGACCCATACAGAGATCTGTTTATTAAACATATACTGGAGCCATAACTGAACAAAAGGATCAGAAGTATACATTTAAGACTAAATAATATCAGTAAAATAAATACTTTCAATAGATACTAGCCTAGAAATCAAAAGCCTAATTCTCGCCCTGATGGTAAATGTGAAGGTTTGTAAATATACATGTGTGTACATAATAGTTTATATTATATAACATTTTTTAGTGCAAAGTATGTGTTAGTACAACTCTAAGGAAGAGGAATCTGTGGCTCAGAGATAATTCAGGAATTTCCATAAACAAACTAAAACAAAAAGTCAAGCCCAGGTTTACCTGCTCCAGAGTTTATGCTTCTAACTTTCTGTTAAACCACCTTCTAAATAACTGGATAACTTTAGGCAACTCACTTCCCAACTTAGATCCTGGTTTCTTTATCTATCAAATAAGGGACTTTCTCCTTCAGCTACAAAATTTTATAAGTTTATATTATACCAAATATTTAGGTTACTTTTGAGTCCCTAGTAGTTTTCACAAACTTTAAATGTATTGGTGGGATTAGACACAATATTTACCTACTGTAGGGATGCAGAGGGGAGCAGAAAAGGTGAGAAAGGGGCAACAAGCAGCTCAATAAGGAACATTCCCCACCTTCCCCCATTTGGCTAAGAATCACCAGAAATTGTGCCAAAGGAAAGAGGTGAAGAACATTAGAGTACAAGAAAACCAAAATCTAGATCCTTGATATTTAACTGTATAAAATAGCCTTCAGGGAGTCATTACCCTTTTCTGAGCCTCTGTTTTGTCATGTATAAAATGAGGATCACCAGCTGAATGCTAAAGTTCATTTTACTCCAAGACTGTACTTCCAAAGAAACGAACTCCTAATAAGTACATCCAGCTCCTGAAAACTCTGCCTACCTTGTAATCTTCATCATCTGCCAACTTTTTCTTCTTGTTGATCCAGTTCTTTAGGTCATCTGAGTCCTGATACAGTTGTTGCAGAAGCAATGAATCCTTCAGCAATCTACGTCTAGTGGTAGCCCTTCCACGTAGGGCATCCCGCCGGGCTAACAACTGCAAAAACCATGAGTAAACTTACTATCAGCAAAACCAAATATGGACATATGAGATCCACTGACCACCCTGGTCACCATGCCCACCAACACTCTTCCTGATTCTGGTGCGTAGGCACATAGAAGCTCTAGGCCCTTCGACATACCCCATCACGGATGGCAGTGATGTTCTCTGAATCATAATGGTTATCACCAATCAATTTGTTTGCAGTCTTGTCTACAGTCTGAAAAAAATAAAAATAAAAATGAATACTACGCCCTCAGTGACCACTGAGTAAGTGGCCACAGTTTGGGTAGCTGTTTAAAGATGAAGCATAGCAATGTGGGAGGAGAAGTTTGAAGGCCAGCAGATGTAAGTCCTCATTCAGGTTTCTGTTATAAATTGTATTTCAAAATATATACCTCAGGGCATGTCAATTACATTCTCTGTGCCACACTATTTTTTAAATACAGGTTGCAGTAAATGAAAGCAGATGTTGCTATGATTGATTTGTTCTTGTCTTCAAGAGGAAGCACTACCAATGATACAGCCATGTCCATAGCCAGTCTGTCCATCCATCTATCTGTCCATGTATTCATCTCTCAAATATATCTCTATCTCTGTCTCATCTCTACCTCTACCTCTATCTCTTTCTATCTAACTCTAGCTATATCTCTATCTCTATCTCTATCTCCAGTTACATGGGAGAAGAGTCAGAAATTGTAGAGGTAAGTTTTTACCCTTGTTTAACCAGAAATCCCCCAAATTACTAGAGCTCAGAATAATTGATTGGAATAGGAAAATGATCTAAAATAAATGATAATACTTTATAAACAATAAATTATTTTACACTGTTAGCTTTGACCAATGAGAATCAACAGAAAGGACACACGTATCAATTAATGAGGGACTTGATATTAATTGGACTTCTACCTCTTCATCGTATTGATTTAAGATTAACAGAGAAGACTAGGAATTTGCCTGTTATTTTTGTTGTTGCTGTTGCTGCTGGTGGAGGTAGTGGTATGTATGTGTATGTGGCAAGGGTGGTGTTAAAGTCAGCATCATCCTAGGAACAGCCAGAGACATACAATGTATTGGACCCATGAAGTCTTCCTTTCACTTCTCTGAGTCCTGCCTTTACATTCACCAGCTTTCTGGGACATTGTTACTTAAGGCTCACAGGAAAACTCTGTAGTTGCATTTGATGAAAAACCGAGAGATAAAGATATACTATAAAGGAAAAATATACTATAAAGGAAAAGAGTAGACAGTACTTAGATATCCAGATGTTACTAAGGAATAGAAAATTATATTAAGATATTGCTAGAGGGGAAGAAACAAAAAAATTAAAATTTCTGAGTAATGATTCTATATTTAATAAGAATTCAATAATTTTTATTTACACTGTAGAAAATATAAAACAAAATCATGCACTTCATCAGGAAAAAAAAAATGGCCTACCATCTCGAAAAACTTTCCAAATATGCTTTGTAGAACAAGAATTGTGTGATAAAAATTGATATGAGTATTTTTCTGGCTATTTTCACTTTTTTTCTAAAGATTAGTATTAAGTTTTTGCTTTCTCACTATATAAACATTTTATGTTTATAAAATTAAAGAGTTTGAAAAACACACAAATAAACACACCGACAACAAAAGAAGAGATGTAACTTGATTATGGATAATCCTCAGGCTATATCTGGTAGTTAACAGGACCAGTGCTGTCTAGGGACAGGTATTGTGTAAAATTACGTATACAAAGAGGGAGCCAATGCCCAAACTAGGGGCCATTTCTTACTGTGATCTTCTCTTCCTGGGCAGTAAAGGCTTCCTCAAAGTCATCATGCTTCTGAAGAAGGGCTTCTGCACTGCCCAGTGAGTTTCCCAGATCCTCATTTTCCAGGAAGGCCTATAGAAGACAGAAAGACACACCTAAGATGTGCCTGACTGGTAAGAAACATTCCTCTTGGCGTATCTCTGAGACAAGGACTAAGGCAGGAGGGAACAAGGTGGGAATTAGCACACATTATGATAATGGGTAGAGATTAACTTTAAACAGCAGGAGCTCCAGGCATCCTTCCTGATACTCATACAATTTTCTCACCTATGTTTCTGGGTCTGTCCACATGGAATTCCCCAACCAGTCTAGACATTATTCTGAGCTCTCAAAACTGCCTCAAGTGGCCTACTCACCTCCACTCTGATATACCCTGCCTGACTCATCAGTTTTCTCTTCTTGACTCTTTACCAATTTGATATTTATTTTGCCTTATTTCAACTGTAGTTAAAGTCTCTCTGCTATGTATTTAAGTATATATGCCTTTGTTATGAGGGAATTGTAGGAGCCTTATAGAAAGGGCCCATCTTTTCTTTTTCTTGTGGATCACCCTGTAGTTCCCAAGACAAGCTTCGACTCACTGGAGTGGTTGTGAGAGAACTCACAGCAGTCACGGTGGCAAATGAAGGGTGAGAGAAATGACTTCTAGAGATGGTATGGACCCCTCCCGTTACCTCTTGTCGACTCATCCAACTGTCCACTTGCTCACTGTCTCGGTAGAAGAGATGGAAGTCCAAGCACTGCTCGTACTGATGATGACGCTGGTCCCACAGTTCCAGCAGGGCATCCCAGTTGCTGGCAAGTATTTCCATCTTTGGAAAGAAGGAGATAATGTATACGGAAGACAATTAATTTATTTTATTATATATTTATTGAGCATATAATAAATGCAAAGCCATTTGAAGGATACAAAAATAAACAGGAAATGGGCTTTTAAGATTCCAACATTTAAGCAAATGATTGTACTATAGGAAAAATGGGATAAATTCCATAAAAGAGGTAAAACATTATATGTATAAGGAAATGAAAAAGATTAATTCTAATTAAGAGAGCCAGCAAGTAGAAGTATGGGAAAGCATGGAAAATCTCATACCAAACAGAGATTTAAAAGATAGGGAATGGGTATCAGGACTTAATGCCATAAGCAAATGAACTGTAAATAATTGTTAGATAATGTAATGTGAGCTAGAGAAAAGTGCAGTGTCTAAAAAAGTGTGGACAGTCAATGAAATCCAAGTTCATAGAGCACATAAAACATCGCACTGAGACGTTTGCATTTTATTCCCAAAACAAATAAAAACCATCAGGGAAAGAGAGAAGAGATATTCTCAAACACACGAAAAAGCCTTTGTTTCTGGTCAAGCATATGCCCAAGAATTTCCACCTTATTACACCTGCAGCTGTATTATCTCCATCCAAAAAGCAGAATAGGGCCAGGTGCTGTGACTCATGCCTGTAGTACCAGCACTTTGGGAGGCCAAGGTGAGTGGATCACTTGAGGTCAGGAGTTGAAAACCAGCCTGGCCAACATGGTAAAACCCAGTTTCTACAAAAAAAAAAAAAAAAAAAAGCAAAATAAAATAAAAATAAAAAAATTAGCCGGATGTGGTGGTTCACACCTCTAGTCCCAGCTACTCAGGAGGCTAAGGCAGGAGAATCACTGGAACTCAGGAGGCAGAGGCTGCAGTGAGCTGAGATTGGCCACTGCACTCCAGCCTGTGTGACAGAGTGATACTCTGTCAACAACAAAAAAGCAGAATAAATTATCAGATTGCAGGATAACTGTTAAGTTTTTAAGGACTTTGAGTTCTGCTCTTTCTTTGACAGAGCCTTGTTTAAAAAATGAAACAAAACAAAACAAAACTATATTATAATGTCCCCACAGAGTTCTGGGAGAATTCAAAACTTGGTTATCTCAACCTCATCCACTGCCCAGTGCTAGACGCTGTGCTTGGCATCTAGTGAGATGCAAAGAGGCATGCAGATCTTACTGTAACTACCATTCCAAGGTATGCCTAGACTCTACCACGGGTACAAAATCTCTCTGGGTCAAGGTGCAGAGTTGAAGCCCTGTGATGTAGGAGGTTAGGATGATGGTAAAACTGATTTCTTCATTCAGTGGAATTCTGGCTGTTTAAGATTGTCCTGTTATTTAATGTAAATTTGAAAATCACAGATGCAGGAATGTCAGCTTAATTTGAGATTGTATAGAGGAAAGAAGTACAAACACAGATGTCAGCCATGCCAGACGCTGTACTAGGCACTGTGGGGAACCCAGAGATGAATAAGGTGCAGTCCTCGTGGAGTTTACAGTCTAGAGATGAGCATGGGAAGGTCGCGAAACTGGGCATATGTCAGGAGGCAAAATGCAATGAAGGTTTCAAATTAGGTAGAAGTCAGAGGGTTGATGAAATAAAGGCTCAGAGATGAGGAAGCACACATCATGTCTTGAAAATTTCAAGCAACTAAATTTAGCAAAACAGTAGAGTTAACTCTCCATATCTGTAGGTTCCACACCTGTAGATTTAACCAACCATGGATATAAAATATTTTCTAAAAATTCCATCTGTACTGAACATGTGCAGACTTTTTGCTTCTTCCCTAAACAATACAGTATAATAATTATTTACACAGCATTTACATTGTATGAAGTATTGTAAGTAATCTGAAGATAATTTAAAGTGTATAGGAGAATGTACATGCATCGTATGCAAATATTATGCCATTTCTTGAGCATCTGCAGATTTTGGCACCTGAGGGAGGTCCTGGAACCAATGCCCCATGGATAATAAGTGACAACTGTATATGAAAGGAAGCAGTGTAAAAGTTTGATTCATATTATTAACACATTTAAATGACTTCTATCCTTTTCCCATTCAGAGATTATCATATTATTGTGAGATTATGTAATGACTACATATATAATTGAAATTTGACAAACTCTATTAAACTAGATTACCTTTTCCCGAACTTCATCGGCGGCTTCATGATTGGCATCCAGGAGGTCTTCACCAGTCTCTTTAGCAGATTGAAATCGGTCATCGTAAGAGTCAATCTCATGCTGTGGCCACAAAACAAAATGTCTGAAAATGCAGCAAGAAACCTGGCATTTCCGGCGTTCAGCCTGCCCCCTCCTCCTACTGGAGAGCCTTTCTTCTCTACCTTATGCTGCTGATGCCTGTCCAGCAGAACTTCCCCACCAGCCACATCTGTTGGTAGCTCATCAGCATTGATCGCAGCAGTCTTTTCCTTCATCCAGCCTGAGAGTTCATCAAAGTCAGATGAGAATCGATGGTACCTGTGGGAAAAATGAGGTAAAAGACAGGAAGGAGAAACCAAATATGAAAGGACATTGAACAAAGAGCTAGGTTTGGGGTGAGGTAAGATGTGTGAGATGCTCCTTACTCTAATCCTAGGTTCTCTTTTTCCTGATATATTTCCTGTTATTTACAGTCAGATATTAGTGTTGCAGGTTGTAAGTCCTTCACCCCAGGTTGTATATTTCTAGGGTCAGTGTGTCACTGTGGGATGTGACCCATGAGCATCACACCTCCACCACCTCAAGGTCACACCTACCCTAGAGGTACTTAAAATGGAGGAAGGTGCTCACAATGCAGCCAATAAACAATACATATTGTTGTATAAATAAGAAGCGTCTTGTGGGAAGGAGGAACTAGAATTAGCGTTAGGATTCCTCATGTATCTAGCCCATCTTTAACCCTGTTAATAAGAAACAAGAGCTGCAAAACAGTTACCTATTTTAAAAAGTTAAATGCTCATCATTTGTTTTGAAATCATAACCATATGAGAAGCACTGTCCTCTGATTATTTAAAGATTAACCATAAGAATTAATACTAAATGATGCCTGGCTATTAGGGGTTTTTGTAAGCTTGTAATCCACATTCAAAAAATAATACTGAAGTTATTTTGATGCTCTTCAGCTTGTATTGCATGTCTTTCAGTTCCCTATCTAGAGCTAGAATTTTGAAATGTTTCTTCAGTTGCTTTTCAAGCTTTTTGAGCCACTTCATAGCATCCCACAATAATACAAGCAGGGGAAGATGGAAATTTGCAGATGAGTGGAGGTGGGATGCTGATCACAGTAGTCTCCCTTTATTTGTGAGAGATACATTTCAATATGCCCAGCAGGTGCCAGAAACTGCAGATAGTACCAAACACTACATACACTACGTTTTTTCTTATACCTATATGTCTATAATAGAGTTTGATTTATAAATTAGGTACAGCAAGAGATTAACAACAATAACTAATGATAAAAATAGAACAATTAAATAAAATAAGAATTACTTAAACATAAGCACTGTGATACTAGGACAGTCAATCCATAACTTAGACTGCTACTAAGTGACTAATGAGTGAGTAGATATATAGCACGGATATGCTGGACAAAGGAATGATTCATCTTCCAGTGGGACAAAGTGGACCAGCCAGAAATTTTATCATGCCTCTTAGAATAATAAGCAATTGAAAACTTTTAAGTTATTTATTACTGGAATTTTCCATTTAACATTTTCAAACTGTGGTTGACTGGTGGTAACTGAAACCACAGATAAGGGGGTACTACTGTATTTTATCAATCACAAAAGACTTCCTCTTTCAACTTAAATCTTTTGTCTCTACTGAGCAGGCAGGATCTCTCGCTATTTGACCCTCTTTACTCTTATTTCTGCTCTTGTGATTACATCTGGGCCCTGTAGAGATAGGTAGAGCAATAAAGGGGAGGGATTTCCCACCAATAAGTTGCCTGCAGTTTTTCGTATCTGCTGGTGGCCAGAGCACGAATGTGCTCCCAGTTGGAGACCAGATCTTGTTTCATCTCCTGGATCTGAGATGCATCTGAAGGATGGGAAAGCGTCAGCTTCTCTGCTTTCGCACATAACTCCTTCACCTTTGGGATGAAAAAGAAACCTAGTAGGAAATCCTAGTACTTTGACTCCCCTTGGCAAATCTTTGTGGGAGAGGTATAAAAAATCATATGAATAATAATAACTTAGAAATAGACATACAAATAGATTTCTATTAATATACTAATGTACTATATCGATAATTACAATTCACTAAGTACTTTTCAATCTCTCATTATGCTAAGTACTTTACATGAATGTTCTCATTTTATATTATTCATTTAATAATACCATGAAGTAGCAATTATTCTTATTTTTCTTTTATGTGAAAACTAAAAGATAAAGTATTTTATTTGCTTAAGATCATTCAGCTAGAAAATGTCAGGAGTAAGCTTCCAAGCTAAGTTTTTCCTTCCCTACTCCTCTATACCATTTCCCTAAATATTACTGCGAAGGCAGAAAGATATTTCTGTCCAGAAGGCCAAGAAAATTTCAGTAATGCTGGATCATTTTCAGGACAACCTCTGAGGAGCAGGGTTACTAGGGCAAAATGTGGATATGGGTGGCTTTTCACATGTTATTAGCCCTTTCATTATACTCAACTATAATCAGATGATGTCTAGGGATTGGAATTTCAATACCACTATTTGTCAAATTATGGGTTTTATTATTCATTATTAGGGGAAAAGACCAAAAACAACAACAAGAAAAAGGAAGAATGAAAGAAAAAGTAGAATGGTGGAAGTTTGCAGAAACTGGGCACAGGGATAGGCCTAAAATTAAATTACAGCAAATGTGGATCTTTCTGGAGGTTGACCCCCCTGTGCACTCTCAGTAGCAATTGGTTTACGTTCTGGCTACATTTGTGAAGGGAAGAAGTAAAGGATGGAAATCATTTAAGAAAATAGGCTTGTTCTAAGTTCTAGTGTGCCTGAGGTTTTCCAGGTTTTAAAAGGAAACCTAAAGGTACGTTTAGCATTAAGTGTCTTGAAGTTTATTTTAAAAGGAGAAGAAAATGTTTTCTGATCTGCTGAGTACAAAAAGAATCAGGATTCAGCTGCAACAGAACAAAGTGTGGTTAGATGAAAGGGTAGAGTTTGGCCACGGTGTATTTTACTCAGTGAGATTAGAAATCAACGTTGGAGGTATAAATATTTTTGTTTTTAAATTGTGAAATAAGTTAGGAAAACACAAGAGAATATAAAACATATATGTATATTTAAATAAAAATAATTCAAATGAAAATAAGCTATATCCAGTATCCATGTACGAGTTATGAACTAGAATGAAGAAGAATATCCAAGTGCACGCAATTTCTTCTTCATGGAAAACAGTGAACTTACTGTGCCCTCTGGAGGCATAGCAATAGGCAAGATAACGATTGCCTCTTCCAGCTCAAGGGGCTAGCCATTTCTCTAACAGCACCTTACCTTGTCACTCATGACTGCAAGATTTCTCTCAAGTCCCTTGTGACTGTGAAACAGTCCTTCAGAGGCAACAAGGTCTTTGCCATAGTCCTTAGAGGTGAGTACAGGTTCCTTCTCCTTGATCCACTGGATGGCGTCAGTCATATCCCTACAGATATTAACAAGAGCTTCAACCAAAGAAGATAGCAGGCATTGCAGGGCAAACGGTCCAACAGAACTCACAGCAAGGACCATCCTAGTTGACCCAGGAGCAATTACCCTTTCTTCCTACGTACTAGTAAAAAGTAATATAAAATGTTCTTGGTTAATGGTTATTTCTATTGAGATGTTAAGGTCCTGGGCTTCTTGACAGCTGAGCCTCTAGAGATATGCTCCATATCTGGGTCAGCTCTTTACGAATGCTTTTCTTCTTCCTAACTCCACCTTCCATTTAATTATTAACCTGTTTCCCTTCCCTTTGCAGCGCTTCCATTCCTAAATCACCGGTGCTACTTTTTTAGTTATTTTGATCTCCAGTCTCTACATCCTTGGCCGTAGAGTGGGTCACAGATTTCTTTACCCTCTCCTTTGCTGTCTCAAAGGCAAGTACATGATCCACTTTTGTTTGAAGTGTTGACCACTAATTGCTAGCAGAAGTAGAAAGAGCCTAATACAAATGACACAGTTTTTATAAAGCACTTCAAAGTTTTCCATAAAGCAGTGGCCAGGTCCATACCTTTTGAATCGCTGTAAGTCTGCAGCACTGGACAGAGCTTTCTGTCTCTGGAGAGCCAGACCACGAAGGCGCTCCCAGGCAGCATTCACCTCCTCTTGCTTAGACTGAATTAAGGGTAGTTCAGGATGCTTTTCCTGCCAAAGGAAAACAACACCGGAGTTATACAGAGAAGAGATGATATTTTAAAAATGATTCAAACACTTTTCATTTTACGTTGGTTCGTGCTTTTTCCGAAGTGAAAACTGACCATTGTAGCTAGGCACTGAACTTCATCATAGCCCTGCTCCCTAGCCCCAACTTGATGTACATCACCAAAACCCAGAAAAACAACCTGCCAGATGTTGCCTCTGTGCCCACAGCAGTGTACTAGCCTGTTAGCACAGGTTGCCCAGCCCTGATGTTATTTTGAGAGCTCCACCTTGTCAATGCTTGAAATCTCCCTGAGATCCTGGAAACCAAGGAAAAGAAGAGGAAATTCCTTTTTATGAAATATGACTTTATTTTCTCAAAGATTAGTACTGTGGGTCTTAACTTTTTTGTGGTCCTCACACCTTTGAGAATCCAATAAAAGCTATTTTTCTCTTCCCAGAATTATAGACACATGCTTTCACGTATGATTTTGCAGGAAATTTCAGGCATTTTTGCAAACCATCCAAAGTAGTGAGATCTGTGAGTACGAGATTAAGCTAGAAGCATCAGTCTGTTTTGATACTTTGTAATTTTGAGGCATTCCCGTATGCTTAAGTCTCCTTACTCTTCCTGTCCCTGTTTCTCTCCATTTTCATTCCCATTCCCAAGTCTCTCCAGACACATTCTCCTTCTCAAGTACATGGTTCTTTCTATTACAGCAGTGTAGACCCTACTCAAGAGCACAGAATATAATCTAGCTGTGCTGGATTTATTCTTTCTGTGATAGATTGGAAAAAATGGCATGCTGTTTTGCTGTTCATCCTTTCAAAAGGTCGAGTATATTTCCTCAAGTCTTGGATCTTGGATGCTCTTTAACTTGCTTACTGATAGAGAAGTAATTTTCTATGACTTCCAGCACCTAGGCCTCAAGAAAACTTTCATTTTCTATTCTCACACTCTTGTAACACAGGTGTGTAAGAAGCATGGTCTACTGCATGATGAGAGGTCACCCAGAGATCTCCTCAATCCTCCCAAATCATCCTCACCAGGGTCCCAGACATGGGATTGAGGCCACTTTAGATCCTTCACCCCAGCTGAGCCACCCGATAACTTCAGACACATAAAAATGCCAGGTAAGATCAGGAAAACAGCCCAGCAGAGCAGCTCAATCATCTGACTCACAGAGTCATGAACAAGTAAGATGTTAAGTTTCTTGATTAGTTAGACAGTAATAGAGAAATGAAAAACTTCCACAGCAAGAGAAAAGTGATGGAGGTAGAAAATTTAGAAACTACTGGAAATATGGCCTGAAAGAAAAATAGGAAAATATAGGTTATTTTTCCTACTCCAGTACTCATTCATTCTGAAGTCTTCTTTTTATTAAGTCAGGACAATCATTCTCACCATAGAGCTGCAATCATAATGAAACTATAAATGGAAAAGCAAAATGTAGATAACAGTTGGAGTTTATTTATTTTACATATATATACTTACATATACATGTAAACTTATATACACACACACACACACACACATCACAAACTCAAGTATTTTCTTAAGTAAATAAAAATAAAACTGCTTCCTTTCCTTCCTCAATCCTCCCAAATAATCTTGCATAATGATATTACATATGCACATATATGTATAAATAATGATAGCTCAACATTATTTTATATGCTCTGCTACTTTATTTTTGTGTTTTTTTCATGAAGAAACGGTGCCCCATTAACATGAGTAATCAGTGTACTGCATGGTACAGGAGCTATTTAAATGGCAATAGCTTTGCTGCCTGTTGTATATTTAATTCCTCCAAACACACAAAAACACACTCTCTCTTTCTCTCTCAATCTTCCATTTCAATAGACTTGTAAGGGGTGGGTCCAGAGAGAAAAGGAAACTGCTCAGAGTATGTTACTCCAGGGACATGCCAGTCTCTATTTTCTCACAATGCCCCATCTCCCTCATATCCCATCTACTGATGGCCAGAAGTTATTCTTAAGGATCAGAACCCTTTCCATGGAGTGAATATTTTGCTCCCACCTCACCTCGGCACACTCATTGGCATATTGGTTCATGTCATCAACTCTCCCTTCTTTAGCTACCAGGTCCACTTGGAAGTCTTCAAATTTCTTTTGCAGAACTTCTGTGCGCTCCCAGTCTTCACCTAGCTCCACAGATGTCGCTATGGCCTCCTGTAGACACATGCGTTTACTGAGTTGCCAGCAAACATTTAGGAGTTTCTGTAGGTAAAAAACTCAAAACCCCTGCTTGCATTCTCAGGATAACTCAAATGGAGATACTGGGGCAGACTGGGAGAAGCTCTCCTGGGAAAGGCCAGCAGTAGAAGTATATGTGTTAAGGTAGCACCTTGGCACAAGGGAAAGTGCTCTTTTGGGCAGTTCTTTAGCGAGTTTGTGGCATTATTGGCAAGAGACCCTGAAAGTATCCTTTTGTGTTTGGAAACATGAGGGATAAATGCACCCTGTTTCTACTCAATTCAACATACTCAGTATCTGTGAAAGTATTTTGTTAGGCATTTGCTTATCTAAATCTTTAGTCCTAACTATTAAATTATTCCTTAAGTATTCAGAAAAATGAAACCATCCATCATTCCAGGCACTGAGACACAAAGGATTAGAGAAAGAGCTGTCAATACTCTAGGCCAGACCCCAGAGTCAGAGCAAAAATATAGGAGAAGTAGTTAAAAATCATGGAAGTGGAAGAGGGGTGAGCTTCATTATCTTTCATTGTATAGTCTTTGTGTAAATCTTGCCTTTTTCATATTCAGATCCATATGTTCAGACTTACTTCCACACAATGTTAACCTCCAGATACCCCTAAATTTTGGCCTCAATTTCCTCTTGTTCCAAAGAACAAAGGCCAGGAACAGACATCCTGACTTCCTTGTGAGTAGTCTGTGGTAATGTGCTATTGGGGTACCTGGGATAGAGGAATGGGAGGCCCTATGTGATTGCTATTTTAAGTTCTGTACCTTGTCTCCAATCCACTCTAAGATGTCAGCACACTCCTGTACGTACTGCTGGAACTTCAGGGCCCGCAGCAACAGGGCACCCTTCTCCAGGGTCAGCTCTAACAGCAGGTCCCACAGGCGGCGTAGTTCCTCTATATGGGCCTTTAGGAAAGAGGGGAAGAACCACTCAGCCACAGACACTGTGAGCAGGGAAACACTCAGAGACTTGTGCAGAAAGAGACTGGATAAAAATTCTTCTCTCAGTTACTCATGCATTAGTTGCTCAACATATATTTAAAAGAGGAAATAGGATAGATATATGGAAATAGCTAATAAGCCAAGCCAAATGTGATCTTACATAAGAACATTTTGTAAAAATGCTTTGCAGTTTTAAAGGATGGAATAACTACAAACAATAAGATGGGAAGGAGGAAGAAAGCATGGAAAAGTGTTCATTTGAACTAAGCCTTATGGAGTAGAAAGATTTTTGACAGGTCAGTAATAAGCATAGACGTTCTAAGAAGAGCCACAGCAACGGCAAAGGCATAGGAGAAACTTAGCATGAATTGTCTGCCAGAAAGTGTGAGAGAGATAATTTTTACAAGTTATAAGGAACCATTGGCACCAAAGCAGTAAGAGTGTTTTAGGACTATACAGTTTGAGACTCTACAGAGGGCTTTGAATGCCAGATTAACTCAGAACTTTATGTATTAGCGGTCTTATATAACTGAAATTGCTGCCTATGTCATATCTTCAAGAATCTTATATTTTTCAACTACTCCATTGCTCTGGGTAGCATGTGGACCACATATGTCTTTAAACCCTACAATGGCACCATTTGCTATAGCCCCAGTGATTCTGACAAAAATGAAGATGTTTCAAACATTTCTCAAATATTTTAATTAATGTAGATGCTGGTTACATGCAAAACTGTGCATAATACAAAAGTTAGTTCTACTATACACAAATAAACAAGTTTTGAAATTTTTCTTTTATGGGTTCTTCTTTAAAATAAGATTCTACGCTGGCTAAAATCTGTGTTCTTTGACCATATTTTGATGACAGAATGGGCTAGAATTGTTATGCTATATATAGAAAAGTTACACCCAGTTTTAAGATATATAATGCAAATTTGTTTTCACAATTTAAAAAATACATAAACAGTAAAAAGTTCACTCACACACAAAAAAACTGAATTGATGATATTAGCACCAACATTTGGAAGAGTTCATAGATTACATCCAAAAATAGCTGTTACATTAATAATAGGTTACAGGGTGTGACTGCTTATTGAAATAGTGATGATCTTCAGTTCTAGATGTTCAGAGGAAATTTTCTGAATACATGACATTTTAGGAGTTTTTAGAAGTAATAAGAAGGGATAGTTTGGAAAGATGCAATAGTAGTCATAGGGTATGGGGTATGAAAAGAAAGAGGCATTATAGCCAAAGGAAAAATATTTTGGAAAACATTCAAATGAGAGAGCATTCCTTGTTTGGAGAAGTTAAGAGACAAGGACATTGAGCTTAGAAGAAATAATTAGAAAGAACATTGGAAGAAACTAATTGATCTGGGCAATGTGGAATAGGTTTAAGAGGGCTTGACCTTGAGCCAAATTATCCTGCAATGTTGTAGGAGGAATTTTATGCCCTTTAATGACAGCTTTCATATCACAGCTCTCTTCACCCCAAGAAACACAAAGATATCCCATCATTTTTTCTGCCTCAACCTCAAGGGAAGATAAGAGGCAGGAGTCCTGGGTAAAAGCCAGTCACTTCAAGGTTTATATCTCATATAATCAATTAAAACCCTGATAACATAATCAATAATTGGAAACTTCTTCAAGGGCCCATACATATACCTTCGTTTCTTCATGGGCAGAATGACCCATAGTAAATCGTTCTTCCCTTGTTTTTTCCAGTTCAGACATGACTCTTGATTTTGTTTGCACCTCTGCTTCAAAGGATTGATGCTTCTGATATTTCCCCTAAAGTTTAGAAATCAGAGATTTTGGCTAATGAAGCACAGTCTTCACGGGAAATGTTCACTCTATGTAGAGCCACTGAACACAAGTTCTCAAAGGGTCTGAGACTCAGTTAGAGGCCATAAAGAGTGTTTTCCTGTCCCCACTGGCTTTAGGAAGTTTTCAGTAAATACTATCCTGAGCTATGTTGAGCCTTATGACCTATGCTGAGCCTTATTTTAAAGGCTCAATAGACTGCCATAGGAATAAAAGGGTGAAACATACAGTGTCCTTCCTCATCAGGAAAGAGGAATAACTGATTTTTTTTCGAAGTAGAGCACAATGAGAAAGATGATAGTTATAATAATTTTTTTAATTGAGAGTTTTTTTTCATGCCATGTCTGTTCTTGTAATCTATAAGTTGATCCATTCAATATAGCACATTATTTTGCTCTTGTTCTAGGTGTTTCCTGTCCAAATCAATTGTTTTTGATTATGACAATGTCACATGCTATAATTTTAGGTGAACAGAAAGGGGTAGGCGCTTTCACCAAATTTCTTCTACTGAAACCTCTCCTTTGAAGTTAAGAATCATGAATAGCAATTGAGGGGAAAAAAAAAATCTGGTTACCTCATCTTTCTGAGAGGAGTGGAGAACAGGTACCACATGCTATAATTTTAGGTCATCAGAAACGTGTAGGAGCTTTCACCAAACTTCTACTGAAACTTGTCATTAGAACTTGAGACCCATGAATAACATTTTAGGAAATACTTAGGAGCCATGAATAGCAATTGAGTTAACCAGGTTAACTAAACTAGATTTTAGTTAACCTGGTTTACTAAACTAGATTTTAGTTAACCTGGTTAACTCTTATCTTTCTGAGAAGAGTGGAGAACAGTTGCTTCAGAAGCATTGATGACTCTTCACCCTATTTCCCTTCTTAACATCCCAAATTATCAAAAATCACATGGTTTGTCAGAAATTTCTTGAATTAGCAGTTGCTGTTTTGCCTGTAGATCAATTTTGGATGAGTATTATAACCATCAAATTCTATATAGAATAAATCTCCTTTGCAAATAACATCCAATGTTTATGAAGTTGAAGACATGGACTATTTAGAGGCAGAATTACTGTTTCTAACAGATAGCCTAATTTTTCTGTTACATCACTTCCGCTACAGTTAACCAGATATACACTTACATTACCAAAATATTTGTGCTGGGTCTGAAAAAAAAATGATGTAATTTTTTACTTTTGGCATTGATGAATGCTTTACCATGAAAATATGTAAAGTATCCTATGCCCTTATCAATAAACAATATCCTTGGTTAATGATTTAAAAAATGTATATTCTGAATAGAAGTTCATTGTAAGAAACTGTTCTGTGCTTTCAATAACTGAAAAACTGCCGCTTTTTGTTTGATTCTTATTTTCTCAGTCTCACCTCTCCAACTTCATAAGGGAAAATGCACTTTTAGATTTTCTCTTAATTCAATTCTTTAACTTCCCACTCCACTGACTTATTTTTGTTTCTAAATGGAATCTAATTGTACCCACACATACCCATTAACATTAATATAAAGAAAAACCTATTTCCTTCTCTAGAGATCTTAGGGTCTGCTCTGGGGTAATCAAGAGAAGTGAGTGACCTGTATATTAGTTGGGTCTCCATAGCTCTCATCATTTAAAATATTGACTTTCTCCATGATCCACTTCCCCAGATCATCAGCATCTCGCTTGAAAACTTGTAAGTGATAGGAATCCTCAAGCTTCTGACCCCTTTCAGCGACCCGCTCCTTGAACCTTTGATACCGAGTCAACACTTCCTGACGCCTCTCCTGGATCTCTTCTGCTGTTTCCAAAACCTTTGGCCCACTGCTCTCCACAACCTGCAAGTTAAAAATATTCGGTTAATTGCTAGTTCTCAAATATTTAACGTGTTGCCCCGCTTATATGTGCCAAGGCATTTACTCATGTTGGACCTGTATTCAGATATCCTGAAGTCTGTAGGGACCAGTGTTAGAAGTGCTGTAGTATATTTACATAACTTTTAACCAGATACAGCTACTGTTTAGGTTAAAAATTCTTGATTATCCAGAAGACTCTCCCCATTTTTTACATAAATTTGTGCTAGCATTTAAGTTCTAGAGATAGAATTAAATTGAACTGATCATGGAGCAAGTTTAAGTTAGCAAAATCACAGAATTTCAGATAGATAAAAAGAAATACAATGTTATTGCTTTCAAGGGCTAAAAAGGCATTGAGAAGTGCTTATTATTTTTAACTTAATTTAGTGAATAATTAAGAATGATTTGCAATTAATTTAGTTAATGATATATGCAATAGTTTGAAAATTTTTTCTTCATACTTAAAAATAAAGCTCATATATTGTTTACTCTTTACTTGCTTTACTCACAAACACTATAAATCAAAAGTTCAGCCATCTTCTACCCAATTATCACAAATTTCAAATTATTAGCATGTCTGCAATTGATTTTTGAAATATACAACCTTTTATTCTAAAATAATATATAAGTATCCTTTTCCCAGAGAGGGAGCCAATCTGTTTGTGACAATATCCAGCAAAATCACCATAGGGTTCACGTTCATTCATCCAGATATGGATACCATTTTCCCTAGCTTACCTCAGCCAAAATGTTTAATATAGAGTTTAAATTTTAATCTCCTGTTATTCTTCCTAATTGCTACTCTGTGAATTGCCATTACTGGCATGGCTATAGAATTAGATCATTCCATGGAGACTCATGTTGTTACCGGGTGTTATTTTGCTTCAAGTTCCCTACTTATTCTCTATGGGAACAGACTTAAGTCATTACTGGGTCTTGGTGTTGCACAGACATAAGCTCAAGGTTATTGTTCACAAAAAATAGTTAAAATTAAAATTATCTACTTGTTAAAAGCAAAAGTAATGATTAATGTTCTTGGGAAAGATAGTATAGAAAGTTTAAAGGAGACACCTTTCCTAATAATATCAGTGACTAATTGCATGGAAGAGAAATATGTACTCACGGTTTCCTTTGGAAATTGCTCCATTTTTTCAAAAGGTTTAGAACCTGGCAAGATAAAATGTGTCAGAGAGAGAGAGAGAGAATGAGAGAAATAATTCAGATGGAACTGTCTAGTTGAATTCAAATAGAAATACAGAAACGTTAAGTATGTGGAGGAGGGGGGAACACCTCTTGCTTGGTCCTAGAATCTCACCAGCCACACACAATCAACATTATCTTTTGAAGACATATTCAGCTGAGGCAACTGCTAACTATTGCAGATACTGGGTGACTCGGCAGTTTTGGGAGGCTCTGGCTCTCAAAGTTACTCAATAAGACTTAAAAAATGAAAGTAAGGTTTTTGGATGAAAACTTAGGGGAAAAACCCCATATATTGCTGGAAATACAGTTCAACAACTTCATCCAACTCAACTGCAGATTTTTGACAGCCTTTAGGTCAATGAATTATCCTGGCTTTTTCTATAGAGTCTTTCACAAAGTAAGATTTTATTTCTAACCTCATCAATTTGGTATTTAAAAATCTGATTTAGTTGTACCCTTAATCATTTAAATGGAAGGAACAAAAAAAGTTATACGATGTGTTCATTAATATTTTGTAAAACAAAAATTAGGATACCTTATTTGAAAACTAATGATGTCACAAAAAAGTTGAAAATATGGCTGACTTCTAATATATATGGTACAAATTATCATATTTTATGTACTAAGTTTAATGGAGAACAAAAGGAGGTAGACTTTTTTCCATAGGCATAGTTATTTCAGACTAATTTACAACAGTGAAACAAACAAGGAAAAAGAAAATAGTGGGGTGCTCTTAGACCTCTCTACAAGCCAGTGGGGCTATCCATGCCATACTTCATTCCAGCATAAATACAACTTGAATAATCTAACTTCCATGATCTACAAGAGAAGATTTTGATTCTACATTTGTGGTTTCCTCTGTTCTTGGTCCTCACACAGAAAAACTGAGAGTCCTTTACATTCTCTTCTTGAAAGTCTGGATTACTTTACTTTTCCATATAGTTTCATTATATTCAAGTCAAATTTAGTAGTAAAGGCAGGAACATAATTTTAGAGACTGCACTATAACACATGCACTGAGGAATATTTGCCTGAAGTTGGGATAAGGAGAGGAAATTATTTTATCTTTAAGAGAAAACAACCAACATCTATGAAATATTTACATATTAACATGATCAATTTACATTAATTTCTAATCATTAAAAATTCTGTGAGGCAGGTATTATCATACCCATTTTTATATGAGAAAACATTTTATATGAGAAAACTAAAAAACAAAGTTTCATTCTATGGTCATTTGGTTTGAAAGTATTTAAATAGTCAAATCCATATCAATATGACTATCATGGCATTCTGCTCCTCATTTTTTTAGTCAATCTTCTCTCTATCCATCAACATTATTTATTCTGTTTCCCTGTTCCAGAATCATCTTACCAAGAATGCCAAATATGTGATAACCTTGTGACCAAAGAAATTGTATGGTCCATTGTGAATAGTGCCGTAATAAATATATGTGTGCATGTGTCTTTATAGTAGTATGATTTATAATCCTTTGGGTATATACCCAGTAATGGGATTGCTGGGTCAAATGGTATTTCTGGTTCTAGACCTTTGAAGAATTGCCACACTGTCTTCCACAATGGTTGAACTAACTTACACTCCCACCAACAGTGTAAAGGCATTCCTATTTCTTCACATTGTCTCCAGCATCTGTTGTTTCCTGACTTTTTAATGAATGCCATTCTAATTGGCATGAGATGGTATCTCATTGTGGTTTTGATTTGCATTTCTCCAATGACCGGCAATGATGAACTTTTTTCATATGTTTGCTGGCTGCATAAATGTCTTCTTTTGAGAAATGTCTATTCATATCCTTTGCTCACTTTTTGATGGGGTCATTTGTGTTTTTTTCTTGTAAATTTGTTTAATTTCCTTGTAGATTCTGGATATTAGCCCTTTGCAACCAACCCAAGTGCCTATCAATGATAGACTGGATTAGGAAAATTTGGCACATATACACCATGGAATACTAGGCAGCCATAAAAAATGATGCATTTACGTCCTTTGCAGGGATATGGATGAAGCTGGAAACCATCATTCTCAGCAAACTATCATAAGGACAGAAAACCAAATACCACATGTTCTCACTCATAAGTGAGAGTTGAACAATGAGAACACATGGACAGAGGGAGGGGAATATCACACACTGAAGCCTCTTGGGGGGTGGGGGTGGGCTAGGGGAAGGATAGTATTAGGCGAAATACCTAATGTAGATGACAGGTTGATGGGTGCAACAAATCACCATGGCATGTGTATACCTATGTAACAAACCTGCACGTTCTGCATATGTGTCCCAGAACTAAAATATAATCATAATAATAAAAAGAAAATAAAAATGCTTACTAATTCTATAATGTTTATTTTTTATAAAAGAAATAGTGTGGCCCAATCAGCAGAACTGATCATAAGGAAATAAAAATGTCTTTTCAACATATGTGTTGGAAAAATTTCATATTCACATAAAAAAAGAAATTGGACCCTTATGCTATGTACAAAAATCAATTCAAATGGGATTAAAGACTTGAATTACAACCTGAAACTGTAAAACTGCTAGAAAAAAAAACAAAAGGAAAAAGCTTCATGACTTTTATCATATATAATGAGAATTATATATTTAGTATTTTATACAATTTTAAAAGGGTGGGGATAATTTGGAGGGCTGTTGTATCTGGCCTTGGTTATCACCTCAGGGAGGGTTTGTACTTTACATAGTAGTTTAATCAGCACTAAACAGCTTGCCTTAGCCTCTGCTCAGGCACCAGAGCAAAGTGATCTGTTTGGTCTTGCCAGTTACTTCTTGGATACGGTACCAGAAACAAAGGCAACAAAAGCAAAAATAGACAAATTGGACATCTTCTGCACAGCAAAGAAAACAGTTAACAACAACAAAAAAGTTCACTTATGGAATGGAAGAAAATATTTGCATACATCTAACAAGGGGTTAAAATCCAAAATGTGCAAGGAGCTTCTTCAAATCCATAGCAAAAATGAAAATTAGAAAATGAGCAAAGGACTTGAACAAATGTTTTTCCAAAGAAGATATACAATTGGCTAACAGGTATAAGAAAAGGTGCTCAACATCACTAATTATCAGGGAAATGCAAATCAAAGCGATACTGAGATATTATCTCACATCTGTTAGGATGGCTATTCTCAAAGGAATAGAAAGATAAGTATTGCTGAAAATGTGGAGAAGTTGGAACAATTGTACACTGTTGATAGAAATGTAAAATGGTGCAGCCACTGTGGAAAACAGTGTAGCATTTCCTAAAAACTAAAAATAGAACTATCATATAATCTAGCAGTCCTGCTTCTGGGTATACATCCAAAAGAATTAAAATCAGGATTGTAAGGAGATATTTGCACTTTTGCACTTTTATGTTTATTGCAGCACTATTAACAAAAGTCAAGAAATAGAAACAATTGAAATGTCTATGACTGATGAAAGTGGCATGTACATGCAATTGAAATAATTCAATCATAATAACAAATGGAATCCTGTCACATATGACAACATGAGTGAACCTTGATGAAACTATGCTGAGTGAAATAAGCCAGTCACAGAAGGATAAATAACTGCAAGATACTACTTATATGAAGTATATAAAATAGTCCAACTCATAGAAACAGAGTAAATAGTGCTCGTCAGAGGCTGAGGGAAGGAAAAATGGGTATTAAATAGGTATGAAGTTTTATCCATGAAAGATGATTGAGTTCCAGAGCTGTGCTGTACAACACATCACATAAATATTAACAATACAGTATTGTACACTTCAAAATGTGTTAAGAGGATAGATCTCATGTTAAGTTTCTCACCACATTAGAAAAAAAAGTATGTAAGAATCATAGGCTTTTTTTTTTTTTTTGAAATGGAGTCTCACTCTGTTGCGCAGGCTGAAGTGCAGTGGTGAGATCTTGCTTCACCACAACCTTTGCCTCCCAGGTTCAAGTGATACTCCCGACTCAGCCCCCCGGTAGCTAGGATTACAGGTGCCTGCCACCATGCCTGGCTAATTTTGTATTTTTAGTAGAGACAGGGTTTCATCATGTTGGCCAGACTGGTTTCGAACTCCTGACCTCAGGTGATCCACCCGCCTCAGCCTCCCAAAGTGCTGGAATTACAGGCGTGAGCCACCGCACCTGGCCAGAATCAAAGTCTCTAGAGCAAAACTGCAATGTGGAAGTCCACAGGAGACATTCAGGGGAAAGTTTTGATACATAAAAACTGGTGAGTTCCTTGAGTTTTCTGTCATCGTAGGCAGCAGAGATTCATGATAAAGTTTGCTCTGACAGTACTCTGGCATTTAATGACTTAAAATTCAGTCCCACCCTGCACTCAAAGTCCGTCGAAACCAACATTGATTCTCCAGTCTCTAAGCATTGTTTATGATTATTAGCCCACGTAACAAGGCATGTCCCTGAGACAGATGGAAGGGCATGATGAAAAAGTCTTATACCTTGAGGGTTTAACACTTGGACCTCTGACTTTTTTCTACTTCCACAACCTCCCGAGAATATTCATTGGTTCTGATCACATAGAGACCCTTATTTAAAAGGATTCAGGAAAAAAAAAAAAAAAATGGATGGCAAATACCTTGGAAGTATAAAAGGAAGTACAATCTGTGAAACTGCATGCCCCAAATGCCCATCAATGATAGACTGGATAAAGAAAATGTGGCCCATACACACCATGGAATACTATGCAGCCATAAAAAAAATGAGTTCATGTCCTTTGCAGGGACATGGATGAAGCTGGAAACCATCATCCTCAGCAAACTAACAGGAACAGAAAACCAAACACTGCATGTTCTCACTCACAAGTGGGAGCTGAACAATGAGAACACATGGACACAGGGAGGGGAACATCACACACTGGGGCCTGTTGCGGGGTGAGGGGCAAGGGGAGGGAGAGCATTAGGACAAACACCTAATGCATGTGGGGCTTAAAACCTAGATGATGGGTTGATAGGTGCAGCAAACCACCATGGCACATGTATTCCTATGTAACAAACCTGCATGTTTCACACATGTATCCCATAACTTAAAGTAAAATAATAAAATAAAATAAAATAAATAAAAACTGCATGCTATGCTATATAAATTGGTGCTGAGAGGTTACAGGAGACACCAGTGTTTGTTATAGACAGATTATTTAAAGAGAAAATTGGAAAAGAGTTCCATTTTTTATTAGAGAATTATGAACTTGAGTAATAAGTAAATTTTCAAATAAAGTTAAGGGTTAAATAATCTTAGAGGACTCGAAGGGAAGTGAAAGTGAATACAGTTAACTGCAAAAAGAAACCCTTTATTTTTTTAATTGTATTATCTAAGTGCTCTGGCCCATTTAGAAGTCAAAACTTAGAGAGATTTTAAAATGAGAATTATATATTTAGAAATATTTTACACCACTTTTTTACAAGGGCAGGAATAATTTGGAGGGTTGTTATATTTGGCCATGGTTATCACCTCTGGGAGGGTCTGTACTTTACATGGTAGTTTAATCAGCACTGAACAACTTGCCTCAGACTCTGTTCTGGCATCAGAGCAAAGTGATCCGTTCCACCTTCTCCTAGACTCAGAAACTTTAAGAGATGCTTTAGATCCAAAAATTATAAAGTCTTCTCAGCTGGAATCACTAAAATCCATACCTGTTTTCTGTGGATCTTTTGGAGTTCAGCTTTTTCTGTGGATTACAAATAAAGACAAATATTTTAACTTAAATGTAAAACTATTTTTTCTCATAAAATTTTATTATTTTAAAGTTTTACTTTTTGTTCTGCAGAAATAGTTTTTGTTTTAAAATTTCTCAAATTTTGACTTATAAATGGGCTAGAACAGTAGATATCTTGTATTTATCAGATGTATATATTGCTCATTTATAATTCTCTAATCAACAAAATAGAACTCTTTTCTTTTCCTATCTTAATCATCTCTCACTTTCTTATTTATTTTATTATTTTTCTGTTAACTTACTTGGTTTTACTGCTTTGAGTAAGAAAAATCCTAAAACCATGGTTTTCCTAAACGCAATTAACTATGTAATTGAAATTGGAAGACAGCTTAGGCCAATAGAACATACACTGCATTTGAAGGTGAATCATCTGATTTAAATTCTTGTTCCAGCATTTAATGATCAGATGATTATTGGAAATTTACTTAAAATTTATTAAGCATATAATAATTACAGTAATGACTAATACCTATTCCAGAAAATCATTATATGGCTCAATTTAGGTGGAAGACTAAAAAGCATTTTGCATGTAAGTCTACATAGTAAAAGAATTATTATTGTAAACTGATTTGAATAATGTCAACCACATATATTTAAGCCTTTAAATTTATACATTTCATTTTGAAACATTCAATTTTTAAAACCAGAGGGTAAAGGACAGGGATTTGATATGGGATAATTTCTCATAAAGCTAAGTACTTATCTCTTAAAGAATAATTTTGCAATGTATCATTAGCATATCTTGCATGAAGTTGCTTCATGCTCCTTTCCACTAATAATTATCTCTGATTACAACAACCCTGAAGGGAATTATCTAAGCCTAAATTATCAGAAGCTTTACAAAACCAGCATACTTGGTCCATTCAGGGAAATATACTTAAAAAGAGCTCAAGGGAAGAATATAATTTCTCATTTAGAGGCAAGTAGGAAATAAAGCCAAGTGTGGAACTAAATGTATCACTGCCTTCAAAACCATGACTAAATGACGAAGTTTAATTACTATGTTTGTGGTACTAGAGTCTCAAGATATTAATGAAAGCCCCATTTTACATCTAGGTTTATGTCAGTCATACAAATCTAAGTGGATTACCTATTGTATAGCTTCATTTTACTATTAAAAATTGTCTCTATGGGCCGGGTGCTGTGACTCATGCCTGTAATCCCAGCACTTTGGGAGGCTGAAGTAGGCAGATGACTTCAGGTCAGGAGTTCAAGTCCAGCCTAGGCAACATGGTGAAACCCCTGTCTCTACTAAAAAAAAAAAAAAGAAAAAAAAAATGAAAATTAAGTGGCTGTGTGGCAAATACCTGTGATTCCAGTTACTCAAGAGACTGAGACACAAGGTTCACTTGAACCCAGGGAGGCTGAGGTTGCAGTGAACAGAGATTGTGCCACAGCACTTCGGTCTGAGGGACAGGGTAAGATTCTGTCTTTAAAAAAAAAAAAAAAAGTCTCTAAGTGCAAATATACTCTGCATCTTATCTTTATACATTCTCTCCCCCATCCGTGCTATTCTCTGTTGAATATGAAATAGCCTGAGTTTCCAAATTAAAAGCAGGGTCTTGAAGAGATATTTGTACACCAATGTTAACAGCAGCATTATTCACAATAACTAAACAGTGGAAACAACCCAAGTGTGCATGGATAAATGAACAGATAGACAAAATGTGGTATACAAGAGAATATTCCGTGGCCGTAAAAAGAAAACTCTGACACATGGTATGAACATAAGACTCAACATGGATGAACCTTCAAGAAATTATGGTAAGCAACATAAGCCAGTCACAAAGGGACAAATACTATATGATTAATCATATGATACTCAGAGTGGTCAAATTCAAAAAGCAGAAAGTATTATAGAAGGGTCGTTGCCAGCGGCTGAAGGGAGAAGATAATCAGGAATTATGATTTAAGGTTAAGTTTCAGTTTTGTAAGATAAAAAGAATTCTGTAGACAGGCCGGGAGCAGTGATTCACACCTATAATTGAGCACTTTGGGAGGCCGAGGCGGGTAGATCACTTGAGGTCAGGAGTTTGAGACCAGCCTGGTGGTGAAACCCCATCTCTACTAAACATGGTGAAACCTCATCTCTACTAAAACTACAAAAATTAGCCAGGCGTGGTGGCGCATGCCTCTAGTCCCAGCTACTCAGGAGGCTGAGGCAGGAGAATTGCTTGAATTCGGGAGGTGGAGGTTGCAGTGAGCTGAGATCACTCCATTGTACTCCAGCCTGGGCGAAAGAGCAAGAGTCCATCTCAAAAAAAAAAAAAAAAAAAAAATTCTGATGATAATAGTTGCATTACAGTGTGAATATACTAATGCCATGAAACTGTATACCTAAAAGTTTCAGGTTACATATAATTTAACACAATTAAAAAAAATATTCTGACATACATGCACCCATAGATACCATGTGTAAATGTGGCTAAACGTAGTTTTGTTAATTCTGGAAGTAAATACATAGAACTTATTAATGGTGCTACCTCTGAGAATGAGAGTTACTGTCAAAAATATTTTTAGTGTATCTTAAACTTCTAAATTCTTAAAAGAATACTGATTTTATGTATTAGGTATAATAAAAATCGATATAAAAT
Source organism: Mandrillus leucophaeus (assembly GCF_000951045.1). Taxonomy (NCBI): domain Eukaryota; kingdom Metazoa; phylum Chordata; class Mammalia; order Primates; family Cercopithecidae; genus Mandrillus; species Mandrillus leucophaeus. Next base: position 342,805 of record NW_012101043.1, read on the forward strand.
ACTATTTTATGGACTCATGAGGAAAAAGATAGAAAAAATAACTGTTTCTATAAAAATACCTTTCTACCCAGGAATACTATAAATCTTACTATTAAAAAATGACATTTCTTAAAAAAATAAATAAAAGAGAAAATTGTCTGAGCTTCCTTTCCTATAATGTATAGCTTCAAGACATAAAGACTGCCTCTAATTATTCATTTATTCATTCAGCAAACTATTACCAAGAGTTTCTATGGACAAAGCATTCTGTTAAGCATTGGGAATGTGGAGATGAACAAAGTAAGATACCTTCTTTCAATTAACATACAGATTAGAGAGACATAAGATATATAAACTGTGACATAAGAAAGTATAAAAATCGTGCCAAATAGAGTCCAAACAATGTGTTAAAGAAACAGAGAAATGTGTGTTTACTACTATATGAATATGCTGGAGAGGGGGAGAGACAATATTTTATGACTCTCGCTGGATTCAAAAAATAATAAACCAAGGACCTGTGCATAGTTTTATCCTAGTTTCTTTGAATTCTGTGGTTAGTCAACCCCTGAGGACATTTACTAAGTCCACAGAGATAATAAGAATGACTAAACATCATTTACTACCTGTACATCAAAAAAGGACATACTGAACATGTTAATGTAAATATTTGCGTAAATATTCCTGGGTAATTAGGAGGTGTGAATTTGGTCTTATTTGACATGATGTATGAATATCATTGATTGGCGCATGTGCTTTTTTATTGCTTTTTTTATCTCTTTTTTCCTCAGACTACAGATAATTGTGTTGAAGAATGGTGACAGCACTGCGAACATTAGACTGGACGGATGCAAACTTTAGACTGGACTGGTCCCAGAAAAAGGAGTACTTGGCAGAGAAGAGCAGGTACATCAGGGCTACATTTCCAAAAAAGAATAAGAAAATAGTAAGGTGGGAAGCACAGGTAGAAAATGCCTTTTGGCATCCACCAGCAGAGCAGTTTCTTAAGATCACTGCAATAATCAAGATGCAAGCCAAAATCACAAGCAATACAGCTGTGATGATCTCCACAGCATACACAATATTCACAACTTTGATTAATACAACTGCGCCAGTGTCCACACACACTAGATTCAGGATAGGATCAAGGTCACAGAAAATATTCTGGATTTGATTTGGACCACAAAATGGCAGTGTGGATATCCAAGCAATCTCAGGGAGCAGCGTGAAGAAGCCACAGATGCAACAACCTAGAGTCATCTGAGTGTGGTGCTGAGGTGCCACGATTGTGGGGTAGTGAAAGGGATTACAGATGGCCAGGTATCTGTCCATAGCCACGGTGGTGAGCAAGTAAACCTCAGTGATGATGAGGGAGTGAAAGAAATACATCTGCAAGAGGCAACCATCCAGGGAGATGGTCTTCTGATCATTGGCTAGGTTGAAGAGCATCTTGGGGATGGTGATGGTGGTATACCAGATCTCTAGGAAAGAGAGGACACTGATGAAGAAATACAAGGAGCTGTGCAAGCAGAAATCCAGTTCGATGGCAAAGAATACCATAAGACTGCCAATGATGGTGAACAGATAAGTGAGCAGCAGAAGGATAAAAAACAAAAGCCAGCCAGGCGCGGTGACTCACGCCTGTAATCCCAGCACTTTGGGATGCCGAGGCGGATGGATCACCTGAGGTCAGGAGTTGGAGACTAACCTGGCCAACACGGTGAAACCCTGTCTCTAGTAAAAATATAAAAATTAGCTGGGCATGGTGGCAGGCGCCTGTAATCCCAGCTACTCAGGAGGGTGAGGCAGGAGAATCACTTGAACCTGGGCGGTGGAGGTTGTAGTGAGCCGAGATCATGCCACTGCACTCCAGCCTGGGTGAAAGAGTGAGACTCTGTCTCAAAAACAAAACAAAAACAAACAAACAAAAAACCCCAGCTCACCCTCCTGCAAGCAAGGAAAGCCAGTGAATACAAATTCAATCATGACTGTCTGATTCTTATTTATCATCTTCTCAGTTGTGAGGCAAAAAAGAAATGAGGATCCCGGATGTCTAGTTTAGAAAACCAATTGGATATTCAATTTATTAATTTATTACATTTTCATTAGTTTATTCAAATATTTAGCAAGTGCTCACTTTGTTCCGTGTACTGTATACTATGCCAGAATGAAAAGGGCCGCTATTTTAAAAGCCAACATTCCAAATACATAAGTTGCTGCATTTGTCCTAGCCAGCCACCCCATGAGATTCACCTCCAGTAGAGGTGGCAGGGAGTGAAATGGACTCCATGAGGGTTGTTACCTTTGGTGGTTTAATGCTCTATTTTGGTCTGGTTGGCATCCTGCCAGGAGGTGGTGCTTTCCAAAGAGCATCAGCTGTGGTAGTATGGAGAGGAACTGGTAGTGGGTGGGGCCCTGGAACTCCCAAGGTTATAAGCCCTTTGCCTTCGGCTACCAGAGTGGGAAGGACCATCAGGTGGGGGCAGGGCTAGGCGTGTATAAGCTTAGACTCTCCCTGGGGCGTCTAACTACGGCTGCTGTTGGGGATGGGGGTGAGGTTCCCAGGTCAATGGAGTTGTGTACCTAGGAGGATTATGGCTGTCTCTGCTGAGTCATGCAGGTTGTCAGGGAAGTGGGAGAAAGCTGGCAGCCACAGGCCTCACCCAGCTCCCACACAAATGAATGACTGATCTCACTACTTCCACTGTGCCCTCACAATAGCCCCAAGTCTGTTTCCAGGTAGTGGGCAAGCAGGGCTTGAGAACTTGCCCCAGGCTACCCACCTCTAGCTTTGAAAGAAAAGGGCTTGGTTCTTCCCCTGCCTGTGGAATCTGCACACCAGATTCGAGCCCTCCCCCAAGTTCTGACCAGGAGGTTTCTCACCCCATTCAAATTGTTACAAAGTTCAGCTGGGGATTTCTTTCTCCCTGTGGTGTTTTTTCCCCTGCTCCTGTGGCCACCCTCCCAATGGATCCCTGGTTACTTACTGGATAAGGAAAAGCCAAAGAACTATTTCAGTTTCTTCTATTTCTTAAGCCCTAATTCCCCCTGAATTATGAGATTCTGGACATCAGAGAATAAACCTTGGACCCATGTTGTTCCAACACTTAAAACACTCTCCAGCACATAGTAGATAATATACATATTATCTACCTCTAAGTTGGGATGGAAAAATTCTGATGATTCTTGGGAAATTGTGCTCCTGAATTCCGATGAGCCTTTTTTTGCCAATGGAAGTGGCCTCCCTATCCATAGTGATATCAACCTTTCTACTTCCTTCTGAGGTAATTAACCTTGTTTTGCTGAGACAATTGCCCCTGAAGCAATTGCCATGCAAAACAACACAGATTCTCCTCAGGACCCATCGCCACTATTCCTCTTTTCTTCTAGACCTAGAGCTAGACTCAAGACCCAGGAGGTCTCCAAAGGTGAGGTATAATATGCAACTCATGAAGAAGTGTGCTACATTGTTTAAGCTCAAGTTTATACAATTAGAAATCTAGAGAACATATATGAGAATAGATAATAAGGATGTGGAAAAATAGTGGAAGGAACATAAAGTTGGATCAAGTCAAATTTATTGATATGGGCTCACTAAGCAGAGATTTTGAATTTAATGTTGCAGCTCAGGGAGTAGGAAAGAGCTCTAATAGTTTGGTTGGTTGGTTGGTTGACTGGTTGAAAGATGGCCCAAAAGATGACCCACCAAAAGCAGAGGAAATGCTTGAAATTGGACTGTTATTCTACAGATTCCACAGTGAAGGGAAGGAAGAGTATGTCTGGTATACAGGAGATTCTTTGGGATATCTTTTAGTATTTCCGTGCCCTGTGATTAAGGCCAATAAAGAATAACAATACCACAATCCAGAAAGGACTACTAATGACCAAGATCCTTGAGGAATTAATGTTTGGGTCACCATATCAGTTAAGGAACTATGACCAACTGACGTGCTTGATGAAGGCAAAGTGAATACAGAATGAGTAGTAGAAGAAGGTAGTTATAAATACTAGCTATGATAACATGACTAGTTATAAAAATGGAAACTGTAATTATAATTGCCAGGAGTGTTTCCTCCTTATTTTGTTGTGAACATGTTTATATATATCCACACACACACATATACACACACATTAGCAAATGTGCTTTCTTCTCTTACTTTCATCATATAAGACACATTGCTTTATATCAGTATTTAATCACTGTTAATTTTACATCATAACATTTAAGTTATGAAATATTAAGAAAAAACTAAACATCACTCAAGGACTTTACTGACTCTTCTGATCCATTGAAACCCTAAATAGAACAAAAAAGTAAAGGAAGGGCAAATTTGTTTTTGTTTAGATGGGATATTCTTCTCCTTCTGCCTTTGGACACTGGGTGCTCCTCATTCTCAGGCCTTTGGACTTGGACCTGAGTTTATACTATCGGCTTCCCTTGTTTTCAGGCCTTCAGACTTAGGCTAAATTACGTCACCAGTTCTCCTGGTTCTCTAGCTTATTATATGCAGCAGATCATGAAGTTCTTGGTCTCCATAAGCATATGAGCCAATATTTACAACACATCTTTGTAGATAAATAGATAGACATTCTATTAGTTTGGTGTCTCCAAAGAATGTTAGATAATACATCTCTCTATTTCTCAAGAATATAGCTAGAATATTAAAAAATGTAGCATGGTAGTTAAGGAAATGCTTTTGAACAAGCACAGACCTGGGTTCAAATTATAACAGCCTCTTACTAAATGTGTATCTTTGGACAAAAGCTTAAGCCCTATAAGCTACAGTTTCCTCCCTCTTAAAGTAGTACTGATATCAATACCTATTGCAAAGAATTTCTATAAAGTAACATATGTGTATGTGTGTGTGTATGACAATGTCTTAAATGTGAAGAGTGACCAATAAGTGGGAAATTGCATTAATATTATTATCAATAAATATAATTACCATTGTGAATATACTACGGTGTATTAGTCAGGGTTCTCTAAAGGGACAGAACTAATAGGATAGATGTATTATTAAAGTGTATTGACACACTATCACAAGAAGAGGTACCACAATTGGCCGTCTGCAAGCTGAGGAGCAAGGAAACCAGTCCAAGTCCCAAAGCTGAAGAAGAACTTGGAGTCTGGTATTCGAGGGCAAGAACCATCCAACACAGGAGAAAAGTGTAGGCCAGAAGACTAAACCAGTCTAGTCTTTCCACGTTCTTCTGCCAGCTTTTATTCTGACTGCACTGGCAGCTGATTAGATTGTGGCCACCCAGATTGAGGGTGGGTCTGCCTTTCCCAGTCCACTGACTCAAATGTTAAATCTCCTTTGGCAACACCCTCACAGACACACCCAGGAACAATACTTCGATTCAATCCTTCAATCCAATCAAGTTGACACTCAGTATTAACCATCACAGACGGTATTTTATTATTACTAGTAAAAATTTGATTAATAAATGCAGTGAAATTTTAGGTAAAATAAATATATTTAAAACTATCAGGGAATAAGTTAGCAGCTTCTATCCTCTCCAGGCCAGAAGGCGTATGTTTCCTTAATCCAGTGTATTCACTAAGAGCACTTTTACAAGGTAACGGGAACATCAACACAAGATGCATTTTTTTTCTGTTTTATTTTCTCTTGTTTTTCCCTCAGCTTGGAATATTTTTTCATTACCTGCATGCACACACACACACACACACACACACACACACACACACAGAACTAGTAAAATTACTTTATGTTCATAATTTGAAATGAAGGTATGTTTAATCACAGAAGGTTTTAAGGCAGGCTAATAAAGCAATCAGATCTAAGTTGTAAGAACAGCTCAGTTTGCAGTGGGGAAAGAAGCTTGAAGTTGAGAAAGCATGCATGTAAAGCAGGTAGTGTTAGCTATATTAATTTTTAGGGATATTGATAATATTTAGAAAATGATTGCTGCAAAACTTAAAAGTGGAAAGGACAGAGAAAAAATGGTGTGACCCTTTCGTATAATGGAGCTTTATGTGTAACAGCTCTGTAACAATATTGCACTTACAACAGCATCAATTAGTCAATAAATTAGAAAAACAGTGACATTTTTCATGTCATTTGAAGAAGATTAAAAATACTTGACTTAAACTCAGTGATACTTCTTGCATTTCTTTTTCCCTCTGTCCTCCTGTTCTTTTTTTTTTTTTTGTAAGTGTCATTGACAAACAGCACATTTATTTCTCATTGCAAGGTGTTTCATCTGTATGCAATGTAATTTAATGGTAATACAAGATGAAGTATAACATTTCTTTTATTTATTTTTTTTATAATTTTTTAAAACTTACAAAATTTTTACTTTGCAAGGTAAAACTTAAAAAACAGAAAATATTTTTAAAATTTAAGAAATTTAAAATTAAAGAAACTTAAAAAACTTAAAAAATTTTACTTTTCTTTTTTTGTTTGTTTGTTTATTTATTATTATTATACTTTAAGTTGTAGGGTACATGTGCATAACGTGCAGGTTTGTTACGTATGTATACTTGTGCCATGTTGGTGTGCTGCACCCATCAACTCGTCATTTACATCAGGTATGACTCCCAGTGCAATCCCTCCCCTCTCCCCCCTCCCCATGATAGGCCCCAGTGTGTGATGTTCCCCTTCCTGAGTCCAAGTGATCTCATTGTTCAGTTCCCACCTATGAGTGAGAACATGCGGTGTTTGGTTTTCTGTTCTTGTGATAGTTTGCTAAGAATGATGGTTTCCAGCTGCATCCATGTCCCTACAAAGGACACAAACTCATCCTTTTTTATGGCTGCATAGTATTCCATGGTGTATATGTGCCACATTTTCTTAATCCAATCTGTCACTGATGGACATTTGGGTTGATTCCAAGTCTTTGCTATTGTGAGTAGTGCTGCAATAAACATACGTGTGCATGTGTCTTTATAGCAGCATAATTTATAATCCTTTGGGTATATACCCAGTAATGGGATGGCTGGGTCATATGGTACATCTAGTTCTAGATCCTTGAGGAATCGCCATACTGTTTTCCATAATGGTTGAACTAGTTTACAATCCCACCAACAGTGTAAAAGTGTTCCTATTTCTCCACATCCTCTCCAGCACCTGTTGTTTCCTGACTTTTTAATGATTGCCATTCTAACTGGTGTGAGATGGTATCTCATTGTGGTTTTGATTTGCATCTCTCTGATGGCCAGTGATGATGAGCATTTTTTCATGTGTCTGTTGGCTGTATGAATGTCTTCTTTTGAGAAATGTCTGTTCATATCCTTTGCCCACTTTTTGATGGGGTTGTTTGTTTTTTTCTTGTAAATTTGTTTGAGTTCTTTGTAGGTTCTGGATGTTAGCCCTTTGTTTGTCCTCCTGTTCTTAAACGAAGTATCCCCTAAAGCCTTTCTTTTACCCAGATCCCCTGCACCCACAATCAACAGGTTTTCTCTGATTTTTCTTCTCTTCTGTATCCCAACTTTTATTTGATAACATTACCCCTTTTTATAAGATCTCTCCTTAACTTCTGTCTTTCCATTTGATTTTAAAATATCATAAGATTTAGGAGTAAAAGTAATGAAAAGATTGTGGCACAAAAGTGGGGAAATCACACTGATAGCTATAGGATTTGTGTTGGCAGGCTAGAGAAGGGTAAAAATTTATTAACATTTGCACAGTAATAAGCTTTATCCTATCTTAGCTGAATCATGAGCCCTGGAGAAAAATCGCTTTTTATAAAGCATGTATGACATGAAGACTCAGCAAGAGAAAGAAGCGTCACCAAGGTAGGATAGAAATGAGTTTGGAATCCTAAAAGCCAAAGAAGAGAGCCTGAAAGAGTTGTTGCCTAACACAATTGATCGATTGTCTAAAACAATCAGAGTGCAGCATGGTGGTAGGTTGGTTTATTCATTCAACAGATAGTTTTTATATTTATTACTTAATATGTACAATGCATTTGATCACAGTGAAAGCAACATCTGGGTTTTTTTATTTATTATGAAAAACTGATTATTTAATGAGTAACTTAATTAAATCGCTTATTGATCAATACTTGGATACTCAATTTATAAATTTGAATCATTTTTCAACTATAGAAGCTGAAGGCACCATGGATAAAACTTAGTCTTATGAAGGATACTTTTTAAATGACCATGTCTTACAGACAAATATGTTAATTGCTTTAAAATTAAAGTAAATATTTATACAGAACATTTCAACATGATGAATTTACTATGAATAATTTGAGTGGCAGAAAGTTTAATTAATAAAATCAGATTGAAAAATATGTCTAACTGAGTAAAGATTAAATAGAAGCTATTGACTTTAGCTATTACTGAATTTTTTTTTTTAATTTTTATTTTTTGTGAGCTTTGGGAGACCAGTTTCAATAAAAGGCTGATAGGAAAAGACAGATTGCTGAGAGCTGAAGGTGAAGAGAAACCACCAACTATACAAGATCTCAACTAAAAGATCTTACTGGAGGTCCCTTGTCTTATGGAAAAAAAATACCTTAGCTTGACCTATGTGCTTTTTTATAGTTTCTTTTATTTCTTTATTCCTCAGGCTATAGATAATGGGGTTGAAGAAGGGAGACAAAACTGCAAAGGCCAGAGCAATGGCTGTATCCCAGAATAAGGAGTAGGTGGCAGAGAAGCGTAGGTACATGAGAGCTACACTGCCAAAAAAGAGCAAAAAGACTATGAGGTGAGAGACACACGTGGAAAATGCTTTGCGGCGGCCTCCAGCTGAACGAATACGTAGAATTACAGCCACAATACCAATGTAGGACATGAAGATGAGCATCACAGCTGTAATAATCTCCACTGCATGGATGACATCCACTACCTGAATCATGACGATGGCTCGTGTGTCTGTGCAGGCCAGGCGCAGCACTGGGAGGAAGTCACAGAAGATATGCTCAAGGTGATTCGAACCACAAAATGGCAGTGTAGAGATCCAGACAATCTCAGGAAGGGGTGTGATAAAGCCACAAACACAGCAACTTAAAGTCAGTTGGGTACATAGCTTGGGGGTCATGATAGTGGGATAATGAAGCGGGCTGCAGATGGCCAGGTAGCGGTCAAAAGCCATAGCTGTCAAGAGACACACCTCACTGATGCCGGTGGAATGGAAGAAATACATCTGTAGGAGACAACCATTGAAGGAAATGCTCCTCCTCTCACTAAGCAGGCTAGACAGCATCTTTGGAATTGTGGCTGTGGTATACCAAATCTCCAGGAAAGAAAGAGCACTGATAAAAATATACATGGGAGTGTGGAGGTGAGTATTCAACTGGACCACTGTGAGGATGACTAGGTTTCCAGCAACAATGAAAGCATAGATGAAAAGCAGTGGAACAAAGCAGACAACAGACTTAACCCAGGAATAAGGGAAGGCAGAGAAGATAAACTCCTGAGCGGTGGTTCGATTGGGGCTCTCCATCTCCAAGTTGGAAGTGAGAGTTTCAATTTCCAGTGCACTCAAGTCTCCTAGGAGGCGTCTACTATTGGATAAAGAAATACACTTACAAGAAGCCAGCCTCTGGATAGAGCCCTGTAATGGGGATAGAAAGGAAGACAAGGAAGAAGGACATGGTCCATATTCCATAGTTGCTTAAGACTTAAGTTGTAGTGTGGGAAAAATCCAGTCGGAAAGCACAGTCAATATTTTGGATGTGAAATTATCAAATATTGACATGCATCAGAATCACCTGGAGGGTTTGTTAAAACTCAGATTTCTGGTCCTCATACTGAGAGTTCGTTCCTAATCTCTAGTTCTGAGGTAGGGCCCAAGAATTTTCATTTCTAACAAATTTTCAGGCAATGGTGGTCCTGCTGGTCAGGGGACTATATTTTAAAACGATTTTATTTAGGTAAATACAGAATTAGACAAGGCGTTGAAGGAATAACAAATAATTAAGAGGATGTTCTTTTTGATATTTAAATCTTATTGATTCCCTAATAATCTCCCCACACTGTTCCAAATATTTTTTTTCAAGTTCCCACTTTACTGGATTCTTGGCATATGATTTGACTGGCATATTTTTATGATAAAGACAAAGCCATTACTGGTGAATTCTTTCAACCCTCTTTCTCTGTCTAATAACTCTCTCTCTCTTCATATGTATATTCTTAATCATAATTCAGGGAATATTTGGAGAAGAAAAGCTATGGAAATAATCGTAAGTTATTTTACTTTCTTTTATAAGATGGTCTACTCTATCTCCTTCCTTTCCTTCTCTTCTACATCTTCTCGGTAAGGAGATCTTGAAGTAATTTATGAAAACTAACTATATTAATAAATAAATGCTTAATATGGTTGTACACTTGCTCTGGTACAATTGAATGGGGGTAGTTAGAAGGAATGGCAGAGCTGCAGTGCCCTGTAGAATACAATTTCAACTGCACACGCACACATTATAGGATATTGTCCTATTAATTTATTCTCTTTTCAGAATGATTTGTTTTACTTTATTTATCTCTTCTGCAATCAAACATGCATGTTTCTTCCTATCTTGGGAGAAAATGCTGTTTCTATTCAGATTATTTCCCTCCTTTGTAACAACTGCATTATTTTTCTAATGTATAAAAGGTATTTATTCTATTCATTCTTCTTTGAATCTCTTTGAATAATTTATCCACCCTCAACTTCCCATATCTCTTTTCTTAAGGTATATCAGTGACTTTCTCATTGAAATTTAATGGCCTCCATCTGTCTTCATTGCCACTAACTTCCGAAGGTCAATTGCCCAATGTTTGAAACTCTCTCCTTTCTTTGCCTATTTGATGCCACACTATCCTGGTTTTCCTCATTGGTTATTCAACTTTTTATATCCCAAGTGTAAACATAACCCCAAATTGTGTGATCATTTTCTCTTTTCTCTATATTTCCTTTCACACAGAAGAATCTATTGTTTCAAGATCTAATTTATTCAAGATTTTTTATCAACTTGTATTGGCCTTCTATTCTCGGTAGTTATTATGACTCCAGAATTCCTTGTTTTTGATATCTCTCATGAGCTCCACATTTTCTTCAGGACTGTCTTTCTTAGAAACCTCACCTTGAAGTTTCTAAGTAAACCCAAACATACATCCTCACCTATTATGGGCTGTTACATTGTGTCCCCTGAAAATTTGTAGGTTGAGTTTCTAACCCCCAGTTCCTCGGAATGTGACTGTACTTGGACATACAGTATTTAAAGAGGTAACAAAGTTCAAATGAGGAAATTAGGGTGGCCCTTAATTCAATAGGGTCAGTGTCCTTACAAGAAGAGTAAATTGGCTGGGCGCAGTGTCTCACGCCTGTAATCCCAGCACTTTGGGAGGCTGAGGCAGGGGGATCATGAGGTCAGGAGATCGAGATCATCCTGGCTAACACAGTGAAACCCCGTCTCTACTAAAAATACAAAAACAAAATTAGCCGGGCATGGTGGCGGGCACCTGTAGTCCCAGCTACTCGGGAGGCTGAGGCTGGAGAACAACGTGAACCCAGGAGGTGGAGGTTGCTGTGAGCCGAGATTGCACCACTGCACTCCAGGCTGGGCGACAGAGCAAGACTCTGTCAAAAAAAAAAAAAAAAAAAGAAGAAGAAGAAGAGGAAATTCAGATACAGTTTCAGAGGGAGAACCGTGTGAAGACTCAGTAAGAAAACAGCCACCTACAAGCCAAGAAGAGAGGAGTCAAAAGAAAGCAACCCTGCTGAAAACTCAATCTCATACTTCTAGTCTCCAGAATTGTGAGAAATTAAATTTCTGTTGTTTAAACCATTCACTGTGTAGTGCTTCTTATGGCAACCCTAGCAAACAAATACAACATCCTTACCCTCATTTCTAAACCAGTTTCTCTTGCTGGCTTTTAAAATTTTTGTCCACCTAGAAAACAACTTTACTCATTTTATGTCTATTATTCCTTACACTCTAAAACCAAATTCATCAAGATCTGCACAATTTATTTATTTTTTACTATATCACTAATATCTTTTATTTCCACTCTCTTCACCCTAATTGGATGCCTAGTCATAATGTATACACTATTGCAATGAGTTTCCAGAAGTTTCTGCATCCAGTCTTACTTTTGGCTACCCAAGCCTCCATTCTCTAAAGGTCATCTTTGTGAAGCTAGTTTCCTCTTGTGATTCTCCTCTCATATCTATACTTAAGTATCGTTTTCTCATCATTTCCTTCATCCAAATTGTCTTTTCTTTAAAAGTGAAACAACCTCAAATCCTCTAGGGTAACTCTTTCCTAATCACTGAATCAGGAAATAATAAATTCCCTTTATTGCCTGGCATTGATAATTGTCTTGCTTTCTACATGCTTTAGGAAATGGAAATTTATTAATAACTTCCTATTCATATTAGCTATGCATGCATTTGTTAAATTGATTATATGACTAAGTCTCATCAAACTCTTATTTTTTTTACACACAAAAGTTAGCATCATCTTCCTTTAATGTGGTCCTAAAATGTATCTATTGCTATTTTCTGCAGAAAACAAAGAGACTTTGTCTTCTGTTGCTATTGAAACTGCAAATTATCTATCCAGTTTAGCAAAACTGTTATTTCAAACATGTAACATATGTTTTTCTGGTCTCTGAACATTCCTAAAAGGAATCTGTCCTTCCTCTCCTTTCCCCTCCAATTTCTGAATTTCTGCCTCCATGTTTCCTAAGTTCTACGTGTCTTTTCTAGTTTTAACACACGTGTGTGTGTGTGTGCTCGCGCATATACATATAGAGAGATGATGTGTGTATTATGTATATATATTCCTATAAAAATATTTTTCTTTTTAAGTGTTCTTGAGTTTTTACATACACATCTGATTTTTCTGTAAATCTTGATGTCTCTAAAAGTAGTCACCACATCTAACTATGGCCCTCAGAACAGGGTTTTACAAATTGAATCGGCTACGAATTCAAGCAGCTGTCTTCTGAGCAGACCCAGACCTAATTCTCTAATCTTTTGAAGAGATGTAATTATGACACAGAAACGATGAGTAAGATTTTAACCAAGAAGAAACACATTCAACTTTACCTATTGAACACTATCTCCATACAAAACTGAGTAATAGTAAGTCTAGTGCACATGTCAATGACATTAAATGACCAACGGATAACTGGAAATCTCACCTGTTTACTGTAACATTTATTCCTGAGATATATCAGAAGTTAATCACAATGCTTATTTGTGGTCTTAAAGATATCCTTTGAACTTTGACCCTGTTTGAATCCCACCCATTCCCTAGGATATTTAGTAACTGAAATCTTTACACTTTGTATTAACGTGCCCTGTAATACTTTTTCCTAAGTCCTCCTCACTCAAAACCTTCCCAACAGCTATTCTGAATATGTATAGACCTATTTGGACATCAGTTTTTACACAGTTGTGTTATTCTTCCTCTAGTTATCTCTTATTCCCCAAAATGAGGCAATTCACTGACCTTGCTGCTGTTCAGTTCTGGAGTTAAAATAAACATGGATGAAGACTATCTTTTCTACCCTGATATGGGGCATATAGAGCTACTAAGACGAACTTTCTCTGCTCTTCTGTCATATTTCTACCTTGAGTCCCTCAAGATGAATTTCCCTTATTCAGTGATATATAGATCTGACTCTTTCTGTAGAATTATTCTCTCTCTCTCATTCCCTCTCCTCTCTGTCTTTGTCTCCTTCTATCTCTCTTTCCCTCTGTATGTGTGTATGTGGGTATCTTTTCCTAAGCATTACTAGAATGAGAAAATAGACTCTCCTGGGAATTCTACATGATGACTCAAGATTTGAGAGGAAAACAACTATCCCTATAATGCCTCTAATTAGGTAAAGCAGTTTAGGCTGGTAATTAGGGAAACCCTAGTCCCAGGGAACTCCAACTCACAGAGCTGTAGGCATCAGAATAAATGTTCTTTTAAAAACTTCTTTTTTTCTGTGGCGCTTTTTGTTGGATTGAATTTTTGATGAATCAAAATGTTAAAATCCAAGACCCAGATTTGAGGGATGTTCATACAGTAGAGAGAAGGAGATAATGAAAGGAGGGAGCTAGACTTACATCCTGTTTGTTTCCAGGACATTCCCCCACCTTAGGAAAAACAGTTGGTCTTCCACATCTTCCATCTACTAGTTCTATTGAAATTTGGGGCCAATATTTTATCTAATAGTGTTGATTTTCTCTTGTTTTACTTTCTTTATGCACAGAGGTCAGAGACATTTCTAGGCAGAGAAACAACAGTCAGGGAAGTCTCCCAAGGCTAAAGCAAATTAACAGCATTGTGTGCTAGTTCTATGCTAGTCCTGTCAAAATTGTTTCCACTTTCCTTCATTTATTCATGAAAATTTTGAGAATAAAAAGATTAATATGATATGATTCCCTTTATAGTAAAATCAATATCTATAGTAAAATCAATATCTAATATAAAATATAGAAATCCTGACAAATTCGTATTTTGCAAAATGTTAATCTCCCAAGTAGATATTAAAACAAAGTGCCGGAAGGGGGCAATTAATTCTCCCTCATGAATTCAGAGGAAGCTTGACCAAAAATGAACTACATCTGAAAGAACATAGCTTGCTAAGATCCCTGACCTGGAAATGGTGAGATGAAGATCCAATTTCAGCTCTGTTCAACTCCCAAAGAACACACTCTTGTGTAGGTAAGGATCAGAAGAACGAAAAGCAGAAGGCGTGCCTGCGGGCACTGGTGTCAGTAGGGTGTGTGCTCCCTTCCTATGCTCTGCAGAGCTGTCTCTGTGTAGGTGCTGTCTTAGGAAATCAGGATCTGACAGACAGATCTTACCTTTCATTTTAGGAACCAAGGTCCCTGTTTCCTTTTCTAGCTCTTCTCTCTCTATTGACTTTTAACGCTGTTTAGAGGTTTCTTTTATAAAATTCACAAAGTCGAGGTCCTAAAATGCTGGGTTTGTTCACTTTTAATCAAAAATATCTGTTATTTAAACCAAACAAACACACACACAATTATGTTCAGGACTACGACTCTTCCTATGCTTTCCTCCTGTTAGTTTTTTTTTCATGTGTGTTTTGGATGGGAAAGGGAAAAGTAAATGGGTAAATTTCTGTGAATTTTCAGATTTGAGATGAGGAGGGTTCTATCAACATAATGAAGACAACAATGCAATGAATTAACCAAGAGGGTCTGTCTGGCAGTCCACATGTGATATGGATAAGAAGAGTTGAAGATCAAAGACCGGTGGTTACAGATACCTTCAGAAAACGTTATTTGTTGACTGAAAGAAAACTAGGCAAACTAGGTCGTTATAAAGATGACCTTAATAATAAAAGATAACATCTATTAAACACTTACTCTGGGTCAGGAACTGCATGTACTATGTAAACTCGTTTAAGAACTATGATTATGCCAGTTTTACAAATGAGAATATTGTGGTATAGAGAGGTTAAGAGTCCTTCCTAGGGTCACACAACTAAGAAGCGTTACAATTAGAGTTCTACTCTAGAAGTTTAATGTCAATGCCTCTGCTGTACTTTACTGTCCTTGTCTCTGTCATTTGAACTGTGTCTTTTTTAACAGAAGAGTGGCTACTGGGCTAAAACAGTTGCTTTAGCTCTGTGCTCCAAGTAATAGAGAATGCTTCAAGAAAACCTACTCTCTGTCCCATGAGGGAGAAATGATTAACTACTTTCTCTAACCTGAAGAATGGTCATAAGAAGTATCTTACATTTTCTGGAAGGTTAATAGCATTGGATAAAAAAAGAATAAAATATGGGGTGCTCAGTAATCTGGAAAATAGCATAGTGGTCCTATGAAAGTAGGCAAATGTGGAGACTCTGGTAGGCCTTACAGTCCTTTCATTGTAATTGCTAACACTGTTTAAAATATGTCTCTGGAGGAAACTTGACATGAATTTAACTTAGAGGTTATAAAGATAATAGCATAGACTGTTCTTGTCTATTAAAAGAGCTTTTAACATCTATGAGTAAAACACTTTAAAATAGTTTCACATTTTTTTATAACCTACTTTATCATTGTCTAATATATTAATCTTATGTGAGCACATGGCTATTTAATAGAATAGAATTTTTCAGGGGGCTGTCCAAAGTGCTAATCTCATTCTAGCTTTTAGGGAAGATATAGTAATAAAAGATGCAATTGCATATTGAAAGTCTTAAAATGTTTTTACAATGAAAGATGTAAGTGTTTTAAAACCTAGAAGTAATGACTTTGATTTAGTTACCTATTCCTGAGTGTAAATGTGCTTGAATAGACTTTTCGTTATATTTTTAGTTTGCATAACTGATTTATAAGAGTTATATTTTTTGTATAAATTCAAATCATATATATTAATGTATTAATGCAAATCACATATATTAATATAATTAATATATTAATCATATATTAATTATTTGACAAAAAAATTTAAATTGAATTGCTTCATTTTTTGAGTATCCTTATGGACATACAGATTTTATAAGCTTATTTTTAATTGAAACATCTATGTTTCCATTGGATTTATTATTTTATGTTTTGGTCCAGAGTTTTTTTAATGTAACCATCCTTTGAGCCCTCAAGACAGTACATTCTCTTCTTAAATTTATCCTGCCCTGTGATATGGAGTAAGTTCTTTTTCAAAAAATTCCAGTTTCCTTGTTAAAAATAACTGTTAGAAACTCAAATGAACATTTTAGGAAAATAAATGGCTTTTTTTTTGTCCTTTGAGTATTATTGCATATGAGAATAGACAGCTAGAAATTTATTTTTCTAAAATTATGTTTCACACTGACAACTTCAACTAGATGCTAACATTGTTTTTCAACATACTATGGTTTAGTAATTCTGTAATTAAACTGTATTTTACACTTATATCAGATCCTAATCTCTTAGCTTATTCCATGCTCTTAGCTTATTCAATTCCTAATTTAAAAAACTATTCTCCTGGACTTTTCCTTACGGTTACACAGTAAATCTCTAAGTTTCAGGCATCACTTCCACATTCAAGGCAAAATGTTGTGTGATTGGGAGGCAAACAGCAAAAGCTATCCCGAAAACCCTAGTAGATTTCTGCCTGTATCACAATGGGAAGAACTCATTTACAAAGGTGGACAAAGAGTAATTCGTTTGAATATGGTTTTTGGACCAGACAACTGAGCCTATTTTTAGATTTAGAATTTAAAGATCTGTACAATTTTAAGGATTAAATTTGTTTTATGAGACTCTGTAAAGAAACCTTAGTTTTTAACATAGTAGCACATTTAGTTGAAAATATATGATTACATTTAATTCTGTTATTATTATAGGTTACAAAACCAGATAATGGTAGCCTTCAAGTTGTTTATAAGACAGGTATAAGAAATGAAATTCATAAAATAAAGAGTTCAATGGAAGAAAATTGGCAACAAATATTAAAGAAGTTAACAACAATAAGCTGCAATTGGCTATTAGATACATGTCAGTTTATTGTACTCTGATAATTTTCAAATATAAGCATATATGTATTTTTTGCCTAATTAGATTGGCAATGAATACAAGGAGTGATATACATTACATGGGATAATGTGTTGAAATAGGAACTTCCAATGAATGATGCTGGATATATAGTGTTTTAAAATATTTGGAATGGTTGTTTGTCATTATCTACTCAATTATTAATCTTGAATAATATTGGATACTGTAGTTATACTTCTAAGAATTGATCTCACAATCATATTACAGTATTTGAATTTATATATAAGGCTTCACTGTAGTCCCATCTAAAATTAGAAGTATTTGAAAACAATCTAAATGTTCATCCATAGGAATGAAATAAATAACATAAAGTTCGTGCAGACATAACACAGAATATTATGCTGCAGCTATTTTATAGGGAAATAATAGATCTGTATGCTGTGACTATAAAAATAGAGTCATAAATATTGGAAAGATATAAACATATTGTCAACTCAGCAAATATCAAAACACTCATTTCATTTGTTTTTGAAAAAGACATGTTTACATCTAAATTTATATGCAAATTTATTCTTTTTTGCGCTATCATGTACTAGATATTATTTATTCTTTCCATTTTTTATGCCCATTAAATATCCCCACTTCCCCTCCAACCTCTCCACTTCCCTTCCCGGTCTCCGGTAACCATTATTTTACTATCTCTGTGAATTCAATTGTTTTTATTTTTAGCTCCCACAAATAAGTGAGAACATGCAAAGCTTGTCTTTCTGTGCCTGGCTTATTACACTGAACATAATGACTTCCAAGTACATCCATTTTGCTTCAGATGACAGACTCTCATTCTTTTTTATGGCTAAAGAGTACTCCATTCTGTATATTTTTATGTATTTCCCTTTAATTCCACTTACCCTCATTTTTTTTCTATACACTATTTAAACTAACTTGATAAATGTTTTCTCTATGTATTCTTATAAAACATGTACTTTTGTTTCATACACATGTACTTTTTATTTATGTAAACTGTGCTGATTTCATTGTGTTACTTATTTTTACCTTTTAATATTATTTATAGGAATTATTTTTGTTTCTTTGTATTCAATAGCTCATAATATTTAACACCTGCATGATTCTCCGAACTATTCATTTGGCATATGTTAAGTACCTGTTTTCTCCATAATAAGCTCCAGATTGCCTCCACCTACCTAACATTCTGAACAACCTCTTCATGTATGTCAGCTTTTAAACATGTGTAAAAAAGTCTTTGAGAAATATTCCTAGGGGCAGGATTATTAAAACAAAGGATACACTTCAACTTCATTTCTACCTGATTTTTCTCTAAAATGACCATACTAGTTTACATTCTTATCAGCTGTGCATGTGTTTTTTTATCTCTTCATCTTCTGTAACACTTGGCCTCAATAAAGATTTTTAAGCATCTCTTCAAGTAATTACTAGACTTTAGAGTTTATCTGCCTTTAAATTGTTTGTCTATATCATTTGCAAAATTTCTTTTAAGTTTTCTTTATTTTCTCACTTCTTTAAGGAGGTTATATTTTTTTCATAAAAGTACAATAAATTTTCCATCCAAAACAAACTAAATAAATGTGACCTAAGACGTGGTATTTTGATTTCAGACAAAGATACGCTGGCCAACTTACCTAACAGAACAGTTTCTTTTTTTATTATTTTATTTATTTTTTCTAATTATACTTTAAGTTCTAGGGTACATGTGCACAATGTGCAGGTTTGTTACATATGCATACATGTGCCACATTGGTGTGCTGCACCCACTAACTCATCATTTACGTTAGGTATATCTCCTAATGCCATACCTCCCCCTTCACCCCACAACAGGTCCCAGTGTGTGATGTTCCGCTTCCTGGGTCCACCTGTTCTCATTGTTCAATTCCCACCTATAAGT
>NW_012101043.1:363289-392900 GCF_000951045.1 Mandrillus leucophaeus
TAATTTATAGATTCAATGCCATCCCCATCAAGCTACCAATGACTTTCTTCACAGAATTGGAAAAAGCTACTTTAAAGTTCATATGGAACCAAAAAGGAGCCCGCATTGCCACAACAATCCTAAGCCAAAATAACAGTGCAGTTTCTAGTTATAGAATATCATCTAAAATACTTCTGAATTTTGTGCTACATTTAGACTAACCCAAAACGTTTTGCTTACATATGTGTTGTAAGCAATAAGGATAAAATAAAATGTTCTATAATTCTTTCATCCCTTGTACATATTTTTAATTCTATATTGTATGAAGGGCTTTTGGATTTAGTTTTTATTTTATTTTAAAGGACTTTTTAAATGCCCTAACTTTATTTTCAAGCACAGATCAAGTAAAGATGATCACGAACCACAAAAATGATGAAGAAAATATTACAAAAAGGAGAATGCAACTTTCAAAGACTGACTCCCTTGTATCTCTTCACAACCCAGTACTCAGTCTCAAATCTTCAGCACCTACTCTATTTATAAATAAGCTAAAATCTCTTTAAGAGTAAAAACTGTTTATCATATAAATGAACAGAGAGTTTGGTTAAATAACAACACAATTGACACAGATAGTCGTTCTGAAAATGACAGAATTATTTTAAAAATTAATTAACAATACAGTTCAAAAGTATACATAACCCAATAGAATATCTTAAGATTCAGATAATAAGTATTATATATTAAATTTATGCAATCTCAGAATGGTACATTGTCAAATGAAGTACACACGCAACCAAGTATAGTAACTTATTAAATGTTTTACACATGGGTACTAAAACAATTAATTAGCTTTGTGCTAGTAAATCTGTAAGTCAGAGGCAACAGGATAAGATAGGCTAGACCTCAGGCTCTAGTCTCTGGGTTCTGGACCCCAGGGACCAGGCTTCAGGCAGGTTGGGTTCAGGTGAGCTTTACATGTTGTCATTATCGGAACCAGTGGCTCTCTGGACATGGCTTCATATAGGTTTAGTGCTGAAAGGGAAGGAGCTACCTAACGCAACCTTGATATGGTTTGGTTGTGTCCCCACCCAAAATCTTATCTTGAATTATAACCCCCAGTGTCTATGGGGATTAAGTGCCCGTAGTGTTTCTATCTGTAATATCTCCAAACAGTTTTTAATCTTATTTTATTCAGCTTCCTCATTATTTTCAGTGAAAAGTTAGGTCTACTACAAGCTATGTTATTTTGGTTAGAAGCATACATGGTTGTCTGATTTTGTTTTAAGGTGATTTTTTTATTGCTAACTGTTGCAGCACTTTGGTTTTCTCCTCAGTCGGCTATGCCTTCTCTTTCTGGAACACCTATTTCATTAATATTGCATTTCTAGGATTTAGTTTTTTTGTCATCAATCTGGATAGGGCGCCTTATTTATTATTTTTTGAGCTTTACAATACTTGCTGAAGTCAAAATTCTAACTCTCTAGTTTAGTTTTCTGGAGTACTCCATTTTCTTTCTCTTCCATTGCATTTTTATATTCTGTAATGTTTTTTATTATCACTAACTTTGCCATCACAAACTAATTTATTTCATGTATTAATAGTAAAAGTTCTCTATGATTTCATTACATATTTAAAATTATGTTTGTGACTCTTGCTTAGGGTGATTAATGGCTAAAGATTTGGTGTTATTAACAGAACATATTCATTTTAGAAATTACATTAGCGTGTGTCCAAAGGTGCATCATGTACCTGAAAATGCACTTTTCAATGTAGTTTTCATACACACACGCACACACACATACACACACACACAAATCTCCAAATGACACATGCTAAATACACAAACACACACATATATGTATATACAAAGCATTTGGGAAGGTGTTTAGGAGACATAAATACCCTCAAAACAAGCAAAAAGAATATATAAACATTAAAACCTGATAGATAACTTCTTTTCAAAATCATGTTTTCAACTGAACGTGATAAGGAGTTGTAGATCTTAATCTCTTGATGAAAATGTCTCAAGAATTTTATGCAATATAGTATAAAAGTATTTACAACCCAATAGAATATCTTAAGATTCAGATAATAAGTACTATATATTAAATTTATGCAATCTCAGAATGGTACATTGTCAAATGAAGTACACATGCAACCGAGCATAGTAACTTATCAAGTGTTTTATACCTGGGTATTAAAATAACAATTAATTAGTTTTGTGCTAGTAAGTCTGTAAGTCAGAGGCAACAGGGTAAGATAGGCTAGACTTCAGGCTCTAATCTCTGCGTTCTGGACCCCAGGCACCAGGCTTTAGGCAGGTTGGGCTCAGGTGAGCTTTGCATGTTTTAATGTTTTAACATTTTTCAAACTAATGTTTGCTGGTTAGAAATATAGTATGTTGTGCACACGAATTCTCCTTTGTTTTCTCCTTTTGGTTTGCTTTACAATCTTTTAAAGAATGCAGATATAATGGATTTACCTTTTTATAGATAATTGGGATTTTCAGGGGCAAGTTACCCTTGAGTTGGTCTTCTAATCATATACTGAGAGGTTAGATCATGAAGTAAGCAAGCACCTCTCTGGCTCATGAATATGCTTTTGAGAGGAGAAAGCACAAATTGCTACACCCTCCCTCTTTTGGGGTCTGTTTAAAGAACTAAACTAATGAGGGCATCCCTAAGGTCACTGTAAATGCTGATGGTTTTTATTCAGATATATAGCAATATCACCTTCAAAAAAATATTTTTGATTAGGCTAATTTTCTGTTTGATAATTCTTATAGAAGAAGAACTATTCTGGTTGAACTAGATAAGACATTGTGAATACCTCCTGTAACATCTTTTAGTCACAGAAGGGAAAGAAACAAGTTTCTTCTCCTTCCTGTCTCCCTCCTACTTTCTCTCTCTCTCTCTCTCTCTCTCTCTCTCTCTCTCTCTGTCTGTCTCTGGGCTAAATTGCTTGGATACTATGTATGCAGGTACCTGTGAGGACAGTTCCTAAAGGTGTCTCCTGGGGTAGAAGTTGCACTCTGTGGTCTCTGTGTGGATTCTCCAGCACCCCTGGTCCATCCTCTTCAACTCATGTTGCTGGAAACTTGGGAATGATAATATACCAGGTTCAAATTCCCATGAGAAAATAATACGTTTTCTGAGGAGGCCACCGTGAAGCCATGAACTGCAACCTTTAGTCAAGTACAAGTCTTTTGGTGTAAGTTTATGTTTTCTTTATTTATGATTAATATGAACCATGTTTAAAATGATTGGGAAGGAAACAGGTTAAAAACTCATATAGAATTGAAAGGCCATCTTCCCTTTCTCAGCTGCTTTTAACAGCAGTTTTTTTTTTTTTTAATTTATTGGTTTCCTTGTTACATTAGAGCTCTAATTCATTCAGAAAAATGTATAATATAGTCAAATTATATTATGAAGAATCACCAATGTGCATGTTTTTCTCTGTTGGCTATGGGAACCCAAACTAGAACTTTTGAAGTTAGGGTAGCCCATCTTTACATAGCATGTGATCCACCAGCTGAAGACTAGTGACCAAATACTTAGGTGAGCAACTTCCTCACCTAATATGCTAGAAATATTTCAGATATTCCTAAATTTCCACCTCCCTATCCCTAGCCATTCAAGTTGTTCTCAGTTTGGAATTTCCAATACCTCCTGAAAAGATTACTTCAAGTTGTCTACTAAATAGTCCCTTCCCTTGCCTCTATTGAATTCCTTTGAATTTTATTTTATCTGCACTATGTCTTCAGGAAACCATTTAGATTTTGTCTATTGAAGTCACTCTTTTCTGTTTGTCAGGATTTATATAGGTTTTTCAGGGTTTTTTGGGGGAAGTAACGTGATACATGTTGGAAAGGGTTGTTTTATGTTTTCTCTCTTTGTGTTCACATGTTAATATGACCACTGCTGGACCACTCAATAAAAAATGAGAATCATTATTATCTTTTCTGGATTTAAAGCCTGTAAGAAGTTAATATAATCTAAGGTTTGGTCATTTTATTGGATTGTTAAAGAAGAAAATTAAAATGTGAGATAAAATCACTGTCTTCATTTCAAAATTTTACTGTATTTTTTAAAGATAACTATAATAATTGTGTATAAATAATTATAGACAATTAAATTAAGGCAACTTTAGTAAATATGGAAAGAAGAGGAAAGTTTTTAAATTTATTAGTCAAAAAGTTAAATGAATCATATGTTTTTGACACTACCATTCAATGAATACACCAAAGATATTTTTACTGTAAATAAAGAAAGTGAAGATGTTTAACTCTGGAAAGGGCAAACAATAACTAAAATTGATATTTGTGGAAACCAAGTATATTACTGTAAATAGTATCCTATATTGTAGTTTTCTTTTAAACATGTGTGGCAGTACTAATAATCTAATATTACTAAAAACATAATTATTCTAATGAATAGCTAACTACATCACTAAAAATAAAGACAAAACTTAATTAAATATTGTTTTGGCTTTTTCTTAGATCTCTATTTCTGGAAAAACCCAATGAGGTAATCCATGATTCATAATTAAACAAAAAAACTTTTCTAAGATCTGTTACCTAAATAAAAACATACTACCTCAGAGCACATTGTCAACTTCTGAAGTGCAAGCTCTATAGTTCTAACTCTCTAAAGTGGCAAACAAATTTTCTTTAACCACAGCATTTCAGAAGAAAGACACTACAGTTATTCATCCACAAAATAAGGTTCCTCATGATATGCACAGCAAGTTTTACAATGATGACACAGAGAGCATAAATATTTTTTCTAGGTATAGGGAAAATAATTAGGACGACAGAAATTTCAGTGTGACAAAGGACTAGGTATAGAGTAATCTCATGTTCTAATCTGTTAGACAAACATTAAAGCAATAGAAGGGACCAGGTATGGTGACTCACACTTGTAATCTCAGCATTTTGGGAGGCCGAGGAGGTTGGATCACCTGAGGTCAGGAGTTCAAGACCAGCCTGACCAACACAGTGAAACCCCATCTCTACTAAAAATACAAAAATTAGCTGGGCAGGATGGTGCATGCCTGTAATCCTGGCTCCTAGAGAGGCTGAGGCAGGAGAATCATTTGAATCCAGCAGGCGGAGGTTGCAGTGATCTGAGATCATGCCATTGCACTCCAGCCTGGGCAACAAGAGTGAAACTCCATCTCAAAAAAAAAAAAAAAAAAAGCAAAGGAAGGGAACCTGTGACTCTGTATTAATCTCCGGACTTGTTCAACACTTTTTGAAAACAGAACAGTTTTTTAATCGCATTGTTCATGTCCTTGTTTCTCAGGCTATAAATGATGGGATTGAAGAATGGAGCAAGTACAGTAAACATCAGTGCAATGGCTGTGTCCAAAACTGGTGGATAAGTGTCGCTGAAACGCAAGTACATGAGAGATACACTGCCAAAGAATATCAGGAAAACCATGAGGTGGCCTGCACAGGTAGAAAAAGCCTTTTGCCTCCCTTCAGAAGAGGGAATCCTCAGTATCACAGTGCCAATTCTTACAT
Source organism: Mandrillus leucophaeus (assembly GCF_000951045.1). Lineage (NCBI taxonomy): Eukaryota > Metazoa > Chordata > Mammalia > Primates > Cercopithecidae > Mandrillus > Mandrillus leucophaeus. Next base: position 368,793 of record NW_012101043.1, read on the forward strand.
AGGACAGGGCAATAATTAGGAAGGTAATGATGATGGTCACGGCGTGAATCACATCCTCAATCAGAATCATGGACGTGTCTGTACAGGCCAGGCTCAGCACAGGGACCAAGTCACAGAAGATCTGATGGATTTGGTTGGGCCCACAGAAAGGCAGTGTGGAAATCATCACAATCTCAGGAAGCAGGATAAGGAAACCAAAGATGCGGGAACCTGCAGAGAGCTGAGTACAGAGCCGGGGGGTCATGATCATTTGATAGCGAAGAGGGTTGCAGATGGCAACGTATCTGTCAATGGCCATGGTGGTCAGCAAGATCCCCTCTGAATTTCCAAGTGAGTGGAAGAAATACATCTGCAAGAAGCAGCCCATCATGGAGATGGCCTTCTTTTCACTGATGAGGTTGGAGAGCATCTTGGGAATGGTGGCTGTGGTGTACCAGATCTCCAGAAAGGAAAATAAACTGATGAAATTATACATGGGGTTGTGGAGATGGGTGTCCATCCTTACAGCAGAGAAAATTAATAAGTTACCAATGATAATAAAAGTATAGATGAAAAGTAAAAGAAAGAAGAACAGGAGACTACCATCCTGAAGCCGAGGGAACCCAGTGAAGATAAATTCAGTCACTGTTGATTGGTTTCCACTCTCCATATTTCCTAGTAGGGCTACCTGTGAATGAAGAGAGGGCATAGTCCAACTCATGAGAAGGTAGAGAAAAAAATAAATAAGATGTACAGCTAAACAACTTTGAGGAATAAGAACTACCTTGAAGGTTTCATTTTTTTTCTGACTTTAAGCTAGTGTACATATTGCCCAATGTTTGATTTTCTTTCATATCAAACATATCAAACTTTTTTTTGTATCAAACATTGGACAATATGTACACAAGTTTAAAGTCAGATAAAAAGAAACCTTCAAGGTAGTTCTTCTTATTCCTCAAAGTTGTTTAGTTGTACATCTTATTTATTGACACAACTGCAGAAATGGGGGTCTCCAAATGTTTTAACAGTAAAAAAAAAAAAACTAGTTAAAATCATTTTTATTTTAGCTTAATTTCTAATACGAGTATTTGCATTTATAAGTTATACACAATTACTATATTATGGCACAATAATACAAAATTATATATGTGTACCTTATATAATAAATTTTAAAAGTAAAATGTATGAGTACAAATAAACATCATAGAAGTTACATTATGTTCTTTCCCTATACGACTGGGCCATTGTGCACATGCTCTTTGAAAAAGCTTCTGCACAGCAAAAGAAACTACCATCAGAGTGAACAGGCAACCTACAGAATGGGAGAAAATTTTTGCAATCTACTCATCTGACAAAGGGCTAATATCCAGAACCTACAAAGCTGTCTCTTATACACATCTAGATGTGTATAAGAGACAGGTATTATTTCTGAGGACTCTGTTCTGTTCCATTGGTCTATATCTCTGTTTTGGTACCAGTACCATGAAATCTCTATTCTAAGGTGTTACAATGTACACCTGAAGTTGATATTGAAATCCTAAGTCTATTGTTACCTATATGTCTTTTGGAAAATTACGTAATATCTCAGAGTCTCAGGTACTCACTTGCAAAATGGGATTAAAAATAGTACCCATCTAATAAGGATGCTGTAGGATTTAGTAAATACTTGCAGAAAGATTTGGACAGTGTTTGACAGGCAACTTCTGGAAAGAGTGATACAATCTACCTCACTGCATTTCTTATTCTCCTTTGACACTGCTGTGCGCTTCCTCCTGAGCATTATACTGATACTATTCTGATCACATTCATCAGTGTCTCGCTAATTACTAATGGAAACTATCCAGTCCTCTCTGGCACTTGACACTTTTCCTTACTCCTGCTTGAGACTTTAGTCCTCTGGTTCCATGACTCCATTCTCAAGGGACGTGATGCCCAGATGGCTTTAAAGGCAGTTCTAGCTTTGACTTTTGCTTCTGTTTTATTTATTTTTATTTGTATTTTCTTTCTCATTCTGCCTCTTCTCTCTTATATTAGTTTTTGTTGTCTTTCTTAAACTCTTTCCCAAGAGTTTATTTTCCACAGGTTCCTATCATCCACTTCAACCTCTTATAGTTTTATATGCTCCTTAGTGATCTCATCCACTTACAGGATTTAACTACTAATACTTCTAAATGTTTTTTCTCTAAACAATCTCTCTTTCATAAGCTTCACACCAACTACCTGACTCCTAACTCTCTGTAGCTTCACCTGCTAACATTCTCCCACTCCTCTCTCCCCTGCAATCCCATTGTTCATGTTGCTTTCTAAAATCACAGGTCCCACCTGTTTGCACTACTTCCTCTGACTTTAAAGTAACATACCCCTCCCTCCTTTGCACCCTCTCCTCACACAAATGCAATATATACTGCTGGTTAAAAGTCTAGATGCCAGAGGAAAAATTACTATCATTTAAATTCTCTTTATGGCTTACCAGCTCTGTGACTTAACATGAAGTTACTTAACTTCTCTATGCCTTTAATATCTCATTTGTAAAACTGAGAAAATATTAACACGGGTTAATGAGGTCCTGAGAATTACTAAACATTTTATAATAACAATAGAATTGTATAGTATAGTATACAGTATTATTGCCTCAGTAATGCCGGTACTATTCCAAGCACATTGCATATATTTTTCACCTCATGCTTTTAATGTTCCAATGAGGAGTAATGATTATCCCCATTTTACAGAGGAGAAAGCTTAGGCACAAACAGGTTAAGTTCTTTGTCCAGAAATTCTCAGTTAATGAAGGGCAAAGTCAGAGTTTAAATCTATGCACTGTATCTCTAGAGACACACTCTAACCTACATACAGTTGACTGCCTCTACCAATACGTGTAAATGTATTTTAAAACCTTAGTGTCAGGAATATAGGAAACACTTGGAAGTGTTGAATGCCATTATGCTGTATTGAAGCGTTCGTCAGGATCCATCATCAACTTACTTGTTTACCTTCTCTAGAATATGAGTCTCTCCTTCAGGACAGTGAATGACTTTTATCCCTCATAGTGACTACAACATAGTGACTACAACAGCTAATATGTAGAGATGGTAGGTATCAAATAAATTAACTTGAAACTCAGCCACTTGGTACAATTCTAATTAAGTGCACAAGACAGCCATGAATAAGTGAACAAAGAAAATTGGGGACTGTTTGAAAAGGGAAGTATGACAATTCAGTTCTAATGAGAGCCCCAATCAAGTCTTGACTAGACGATCTCTCACAAAATGACATTATAAATGTGGCATGCTGTTTCATATATACCCATGCCCAGAACCACACTGAATAGAGCTTCCTCCTGTAAATACCTTTGCCTTCCACCCTTATTCAAAGTTCTAAATTCTTTAATAATAAGGTCTTCAGGTTATGAAATGACGATTATGATGATGATTATGCATGGTGAGCGAATTCGATCTCTTTATGACTGAGTCATCTACACCCACCTTTCTGAAGATACAGGGACTCTTCAGTCTGCCTGGGTCTCTGCATCCTTGATATTGCTTCAGCCTCTTCAAAAAGGGATTTATAGTTTCCACAGGGCATCCAGGGAATAACAGGAAGTGGAACTGGGCTCTGTGGAGGATTCTTCCCCTCCACTGCACTGAAGTGAATCACCTTCTCTCATGGGGTTAATTAACAGAAAGTTTCCCCTCTTACTCTCCTTTTGTTAGATTTTCAGATCAAAGTTGTCCCTCTCTCTCTCTCTCTCTCTCTCTATATATATATATATATATACATATATTTATTATTTTTTTTTTTTCTGATTGTACTCATCTTCCCAAATTTGTAAGCTTCTTTCTCCAGCACTTTCATGATTGTCTCAGCTGTTCTTGAGGCTACCAGTGTACTAGGCAAAGGGCAGTTTTGACATCGTCCTGGCCTTCTTACATGAACACACAGATTTGGAAAGCCTTGAAGAAAATATACTGACACCAGACGATCATTTTGAAAAGCTATTTTACAGACAATAAGGCCATTTCATAATAAACATGTCACTGGGGATTTAGTGCCGATACTGAAGAAAGTGAGGAAACCATGTCTTTTTTTGTTTTTCTCATGCTGTGAGTATGTATGGGTCTTTCCTACCTTGAACAACTCACACTGGTTCTGCTGACTTCTCTATTGAAGATCAATATCTCATCTTTTCTACAAGAGTATTATTTATATCATGTGCTTCGTCCATGGATCTGTTGAAATCGCAAAGTTCTCATTTGTTTCAAAGTTAATTACTTTTATCATGTCATCTTCTTCTGGAAATATGTATCAAGTTCTCAAATAGGAAGACATACTTTCTGAGTTTTGTCTAACTTTCTTCTTATAATTTGGGAGCCTATTTTGGTTATCTAACTTGTAGATTTTTTTAATTAAAAAATGTCAGCAGACTACATTGTATTTCCAATGATTTTGTATAATACAAAACAGTCTCTTTTGATCCCATGACTCAAGCATTCTCAAGCTCAGAAATATTTTCCTTTAATTTTAATTATTATTTTCCTCTGTTTTGTTTGTTTTTTTCTAGAATTCCCGTAATCACATTTTGCTCTGTAGTATCTATTAATGCATTATCCATATATGTCTTTTTCTCTTCGCATGTAATATTTGGCTCTTCATGTGGCTTCTCTAAATTCTGAGACATATCTTCCAGGCAATCTTACAAATCATTAATTTAATTTTCCGTAGTATTTAATATATTCTTCAATATCTCCATTGTATTTTAAATTTTGTATTTTTTATTTGGCAACATTTTTTTCTGACAGCTATCTTCACAAATCTCATCAAAATTTTAAATAGGAAACATTTTAATGGTTTGTGTATTAGAGTTAGTCTATGTAATGGAAGAGCATTGACTTTCAATTCCCAAACCTCTCTGTCTCTCTCAGTCTCTCTCTCTTTAACTATAGTAATCCAACTACTTATCAGGCTATGCATTTGACAAAATTAATGATTTTAATATATATGGTATATGGCAAAACTAAAATTATTTTTTTAAAGAAGACAATCTGTGTTTGTGTGTGAGAGAGAGAGGACAGAATATATTTGGATACAAAAAAAACAAGATGTCAAATATCTAATTGTGCATAGCAAATATGGAAATATCTGCCAAGAAGTTCAATATTAGTTATAGATTATTGCTATTGTACTAAAAAGTTGTGCTTTTTCATTTTGCTTTAGTAGCCTCAGTTTACCTGGGACTACCCTCACTTCTCAGTTTACCTGGGACTATCCTCACTTCTCTGGCTTGTAAATTTAAGATTTATTTTTCATGCCCTTCTCTGAACACAGCTCAGGGGATAACTCCATTGTGACTAGGAAATTTCACATGTACTTTGGCTCCATTCTCTCTACCCAGATTTCCCAAGGAGAGCATGGGTCTCAATTTCTGTTTTTTCAAGCTTTAATTATTTTTTTCTATCAGTTTTATGTAGAATTTCATCCAGTTAATATCTAGGCTCTCCTCCCCTATTTTCTTGTCCAACACCGGGCACATAAGTATTTTCCTCAGTTGGGTCTCATGTACTCATACCTGAGGAAGTGTTTTAACTTTGGGGGTCAACTGAAGGAACTCTTTTTCCCTAGGATAGATAATGCTTTGGTTTAATTGAATTTTGATTTTTGTTTTTTGCTGTTAAATTTTCAATGTATATTTTTGTTCATTCCTGGACTGTCCAATAAACAGAACCAACTGGTACTTTTGACATAAATAGAAATTATTTTCTTTCCTATAAAAAAAGAAAGTGATATATAATATTTCAGAGTATTTACATAGCTATCATGAAGATCTTTAGGTAACCTCATATGTATTTTAATGTACATTACTATATCCTTACACTTTTCAGTGCTTAGGTCATCTAACAGCTCATCTAGTCCTGACTGTTTTATTTCCATTGAATTTTTTGAGGAAGAAAATTTAAATATGTGTGTTTAAACTGTTATCTTAATACACAAATCTAAACTGAATTTTATATAATTAATTTCTAGTGGCAATGCATAGACATTTTAAAGGCAGCAAAAGTGAAAACAAGAGTAATGTAGTTCAAATGCTATATATTTTTGTTATCTATCACTTCAGAATGTGCTGGAGACTACTTTTAACCAAATAATTTTGTTCAACCAAAGCAGTCAAAGTAAATGAAGTTTGAATTCAACTCAGCTCTGGATAAATAACAACAACAAATATACTATAAATAATAATCATAGCTAAGTATTCCTAAGTATGAGTTTTTGTTTTTAATATATCACTCTTTACTAAAGATTTCTTTAAAGCATCAATAACAAAATATAGTAATTAGTTGCAAATGATATTAACAGATAACACTTTGTACATGCTCTGTGTTATACATATTCTAAGCACTTGCATGGAGTAACTCATTTAATATTCATATTAGCATTTGAAGTCCTACTTTTAAAATATATTACTTTTATACCAATAGATGATAAAACTAAGATGCAGACACATTAATTATCAACTTGTTCAAAGTCACAAAGCAATATGTGGCATCACTGAAATACAAACCTTAACGTCTTCTACAGATCTGATTCTTTTAACTACTATGTTTTATAAATTCATAGTTGTTATTAATGCTTATGTAATATAATAAGCATTTACATAAAATGTTTATATACCAATAATAAATTAATGTTCATAAAATATATTAACTATGTCTAATGGCTTAAACTTCATATTTCCTTTCTATTTTTTACCTACCTGTATAAATCTAGACAGGTAGTCCATGCTATCTTAATTTGACATGTGGAAGCAGGATATACATGTACATGGGAAGAACAGGGATAAAGAGACACAAAATATCAGTGTGACAATGAATGAATTATATGTTAATTATACGGTTTATTGGGTTAGAGTAGCATCCACAGTGAAAGGTGTCTATGAGCTAGCATTGATCTGAAGATAAATTAACTGTCTTCTGAGGGCAGAAAAGCTTTTTAATTGCAATCTTTATGTCCTTATTTCTAAAACTATAGATGATAGGGTTGAAAAAGGGAGCAAGAACTGCAAACATCAGTGCAATAGCTGTGTCCAAAATCGGTGGGAAAGTGGCAGAGAAACGCAGGTACATGAGGGACACACTGCCATAGAACATCAGAAAGACACCAAGATGGGCTGCACACGTAGAAAAGGCCTTCTGGCGGCCTTCAACAGACGGAATCCTCAGGATCACAGTGATGATTCTGATATAAGAAAGGGCAATAATCAGGGCAGAGAATATGATGGCCACAGCATGGATCACATCCTCAATCAGAATCATGGACGTGTCTGTACAGGCCAAGCGCAGCACAGGTTCAAAATCACAGAAGATCTGGTAGCTCTGGTTGGGTCCACAGAAGGGCAGTGTGGAAATCCATGCAATCTCTGGGAGCAACACAAGAAAGCCAAAGATGCAGGACCCTGCAGAGAGCTGAGCACAGAGCCTGGGGGTCATGATGGTTGGGTAGCGGAGAGGGTTACAGATGGCAATGTACCTGTCAATGGCCATGGTGGTCAACAAAATCCCCTCTGAATTTCCCAGTGAATGGAAGAAGTACATCTGCAAGAGGCAGCCAATCATGGAGATGGTCCTCTGCCTACTGATGAGGTTGGAGAGCATCTTGGGAATTGTGGCAGTTGTGTACCAGATCTCCAGAAATGAGAAAATGCTGATAAAATTATACATGGGGTTGTGGAGACGGGTATCCATCTTGACTGCAAAAAAAACAGTAAGATTCCCAATGACAATGAATATGTAGATAACAAACAACGGAATGAAGAAGAGGAGGTTACCATCTTCAAACTGTGGGAATCCAGTGAAGAGAAACTCCGTTACTGTAGTAGTTTGGTTAATCCTCACCATAGTCTCAGCAACCCTAACAGCTATGGATAGAAAGACACAGCTCATTTCCTAGAAGAAATTGACAAAGTCAGATGTGTTAGCTCATATAAAAGTCAAATGAAAAATATGCTTTAGGTGGATCATGTACTTCTCTTTATTTATGAATTAAACAGATATTCATTTAGTGCCTACTATGCACCAAACACAGCTGTGGGTTTGTCGAATTCAGCAGTAAGGAAAATAATCTCTACATTCATGAAGCTTACATTCAAAAGAAGGATACAAATAATAAGAAGACAAGACATTAAGAATGTCACATTTATAAACTATATAAACTAAAATAAATATATAGGGGTGTTAATAATCTTTTATAATAATTCCCCAAATTGTTTTGAATCATATACCATATAAATTTTCTAATGGTTCTTAGATATAGATTAGACAAAACTTTTAATTATCTTTCTCTATATATAATTATTGTAAAGCTGTATTCTCCATTTTCCTGAATATTTTTAGTTTTTAGTATTCTGCTCCTTTATTGCACCACAGACTGACACTGAGTGTGTCTAGAAAAGAGGGTAAAGTTTTGAGGCACAAATATGAAGGTAAAGCCTTGGTAGGAAACTGTATTCTCAGCAGCAGAAAAGAATTAAGCTACTAGAAATTGACCAGAACAGAAAGAAGGGATCAGTGAGAAATTTGGCAGTGGAAGATTTGGTATCTTGTCAGTCAGGTTAAGTGTCTGTCCATGACAAATACTGAAAAGAAGCAGAGGTTTTTAATAAATATCTAAGTCACAGGATTCAGATTGCTTATATCCTGACAAAGACCATCACCGTAAGAAGGCAGAGGCCAAAATGTGAGATTCTAGCACAATTTAGGTCTCTTGATACCATGTCCCTCAAAAGTGGCATAAACTATAAAGAAATAGTGCAAAGAAACTCATCAGTTGCACCCAGGGCTTATTGTCCAGGCAATTCAGAAGCTAGCCTAACAGATGGATCAAAAATTATTTAAGGAGAGAGATTTAGAACACAAAGGAAGTTTGAAAAAATAATATCTCCTTCGGAGTAATGTGGAAACATTTAAAAATTAACTCCTCAGACAAGAACATTTGCTTATGCTGTACGCCAGCATTTCTCCATGAAGACAGCAAATATTTTTCCTTAGCTAATACTATTTTAAACATTATTTATAAATCATGAATTTAAAACTTCATGTTATTTTAGTAAGAAATAATATTTGAAGTTTTAAATTAAAACAAGGCATTTGAAACATAGATCAGGGAAATAAAACTATTTGGTACATGTTGGTATTTGTCAGACATCTCATTACAGAACAAAATATACATCTCGAACACATTCTATCAAGAACTGGTTTACATTAACGAAGTTTAACAAATATTACTTTGGCAGCTTCTACAAAATCAAGTGCTTACAGAGAATTAGGACATTTTGATTGTTTTTATATATGCGCATCCTTCAGATTTTCATAAAGGAAGATTGTTGCAAACAAAAATATTACTGCTCTACAAATATTGTCATTGATTGATTTATTTGTTGATTTATTTGTTGTTTATGGAACATCTGGTACAAGGATATCTATGTATGTATGTATGTATGTATGTATGTATCTATCTGTCTGTCTGTCTATCTATCTATCTATCTATCTATCTATCTATCTATCTATCTATCTATCTATATATATCTATCTATCTATCTATCTATCCCTTTCTGCTTCTCTTAACTGCTTCACTTTGGTAAATAATCTTTCATGGTGAACTTCAGCTTTTCTCTTGTAGTGCCAGCCTACCAAAACTCCCATGTGTCATAGCTCTTTGATATTATGCAGAATATAAAACATGTTGCTAAAAAAGTTTATGAGAAAGTTGATCAATCCAACAGTCAATTCACATGTTTTTCCATATCCTTATTATTTTAAAGATAGAATTCTGAATTTGTGAATGTGGATGCTGGATGCTAGAAAATTAGCAGGTTCCACTTACTCCGAACTGGTTATCATTGATGAATTTACTGAGAAAAAAAAAAGAAATTGATCTGAACACCAAATAAAAACAGGTTTTTGCTATATTATAAGGTAACTTGTCAATAAATAATAATTTGAGTATTGACAGTCAGAGTTAGACCTTAAATCTGTTGATGCAGAGTGGATACCGACAAGAAAAATTCTTTTGACTTTTCTCTGAGGAAAGTACTAGCTAGAGAAGAGAGATTAAACATAAAGCAGAAAAGTGAAACAAAACAAGACAAAACAAAAATGTAAACAAACTAAACCAAAAATAAACAAACCTTGAGATCATTTGGAGCCCAGTTTAATTTAAACATTGATTAAGGAGAAAATAATTTACTTTTATTACTTTATGAGCAAAGAAAATCCATACCAAAGTAAAAAAATAAAAATCTAAAATCTAAAAAGCAAGTTTTGAAATAGAGTATATTCAAAGGCACAGCAGAATGAATTTTTATACTTTTTCTTAGTATGTAATTATCTTATACATATATTTATCTTATTTTATTTTAAATTGATAGAATTATATGTATTCATCATGCACAAGATGTTTTGACATATATTCCTCTTATTTTAAACATTGGATTATATTATAGAAAAAAGAATGTGTGTGTATATATATATATACACACATGATCTGGTTTTAGTTTTAAGTTTAAAAGATGATTCTAAGAATAAACTATGCTTACTTTTCCTGTTGAAAATGAGAGGAAGCCTATAGATAACAGACAACGACCTTAAATGCTAAAATACTATACAGGCAATTGAGTGGCCTACTTATAAAAACCAATTTTTCAATTATAAGTTATTACTAGTTTATTTATTTACATTTATTATTTCCTATTGTGTGTCATTTATAGTTTACTGGGCTTTGAGAATAAACAACCAAATAAAACATTAAAAATAAAGAAATATTGCAACCACAAATTAAATTTAATAAAAATCGGAGAATTTTGGAGGAGGAAGAGATTTGGAGTAAAGTGAAGAGATAGGTTTAGAGTGGCTGAACTTTGGAGTACCAATGGGATCTTAAAAGGAAGATATTCTATAGGCCATCAAGTAGAAGGTGTAAAGTTCAGAATGATGTCTGCATCAGTGATAAGTATTTAGAAGTTACCCACATATAAGTTATCAGTGGCAACTCAATATGGATAAAGGTATCCAGGGAAAGTATATAAGAAAAGTAGAAAGTAAAGTGACAGAAAATTGCGGCCCGGGAAAACACCAGTCTCTACGAAGAAATGGAGAAGAGGATCATGAAAAGCTAACTGGCAAAGGTGCACCAGAAAGGTAGAAAATTTAAGGAAGAAAATAGTACGTGACAGTTTCAAATTCTGAAGATTATTCAAGTGATGCAGAGGTTGAAATATAAGAATATTTTTAGATGAAGTGATTTGGGAATCGCTGCTAACTATATCCAAATAATTTTCAGTGAAATATGAGAGAGGAAGGCACATGAGAGTGGATTGATTCATTTAAATGGGAACAATTTATTGAGCACATAATTTAGAGGCAGTTCAGAGTAGAAACTGGACTAAAATAAGTTAGTATTTAAGAACATGGAATTTGGTTATAGGCTGCATGGATCTGAATCATGGCTCTAACACTTCTTATTGCACTTGTGATTTTAGGGCATTTGTATAAACTATACTCTCAGTTTCCTCATCTGTAAAATGGAGATAATAAAAACAGTAAATTTGCATAGTTGCTGTAGAATTACATCAGTTTATACAGGCAGAATGCTTAGAACAGTGACTGGCACATTGTCTGAAGTTTATGTAGAAGGGAGACTGGCAAAAAGCTTGCAGCTATGAAGAGGTGTGTTTCAGAAAGAATAACAAGTATAAAGATTTTTTTAAATCCACAAAAATAGCCTGATGCATACCAGAAATTAAACTCATTGCCTCTGGGCAGAACAGGCCGGGGGGAGGGGGGGCGGGGAAAGAGAGAGAGAGAGACAGAGAGAGAGTGTGTGTGTGTCAGAGAGAATATGATGATGATGCTGTAGATAAAGCTGGAGAAATCAGCAAAAAGCTTATCTTGAAGGAAGTAGTAACTTCCATCTTGACAGAATGAGACTTTACCCTGCCAGAAATAAGGAAACCACTGAATAATTTTAAACAGAGAATTAAATTTACTTGACAAAGCTTTAGATTTTGAAAAGCGAGTATGGTTGCATTATGTAGAATGGATTAGAGCACAGATGACTTGAGGTAGAAAAACAAGGTTAGTGGATAAAAGGCCAATACATAAAAAATCAATTACTGTATATATTATATATGCTAAGAATGAACAATTGGGACGTACAATTTTAAATATGATTCAAAATAACATAAAAAATAAAATAGTTATAAATCTCTCAAAATATATTGCAGAGTCAATATGCTGTACCCTGTAAAACACTGATAAAAGAAATCAAAGAAGACTTAAATAAGTGAAAAGATGCTGTGTTGATGGGTAGGAAGACTTTATATTGTGAAGATACCAATTCCCCAAAGCTAGTCATTCAATGCAACTTAAATCAAAATCTCAGTACTTTATTTTTGTTTCTGTTTATGTTTTTATTTTGAGTTACTGACAGGAGAATTTATTTGCAAAAAAAAAAAAATCTGACAGAAAACATCTAGAATACCTCAGACCTCAAAACCCAACGAGAAGAAAGCCAACAACACTTTTTTAAAAGAAATTAGCCATCTATTTGAACAGATATTTCACCAAAGAAAACTTTCAGGTGTCAAATTAGTCCATAAACGTATGCTCAACATCAACATCACTGGTCATTAGAGAAATGCAAGTTAAAACCACAATGAGATACAGTATCAGTACTCATCAATAAAAATAACTATTGCAATTTTTTTTAAAAAGGAAAAAAAATACCTAACAATGTTAAGTCCTGCGCAGAATGTGGAGCAACTTGATCTTCCATACATTGTTTGTGGGAATGCAAAATGTTACAACCACTGTGGAAAAGAGGTTAGCAGTTTCTTGTGAAGTTAAACATACACTTATGATTAATCCTGCGATAACACCACTGGGCATTTACCCAAGAGGAATAAAAGCTTATGTTCACTCCAAAACCTGTAATCAAATACTTATAGTGGCTTTATTTGTAAAACTGGAAACAACCTAAATGGTGGTAAATGGATTTTAAAAAGTGATAAACACATGTAATAAACAGAATACTACTCAGCAATAAAAATTAATGACTGCTGGTACACACAGCAACATGGATGCATCTTAACTATGTAAGTGCAAGAAGTCAGCGTCAAAGGCTACATACTGTATGATTCATTTATACAATATTCTGTAACAGGCAAAAGCATAGGAACAGAACCAGATAATGATTGCCATGCCAGAGGGTCTTGTCCAAGGAAGTATCAATTATGAATGGCACAATTAAGAAATTTGGAGGAGAGGCTGCAAGGAGTGGACTTTTTCCTTGTCTTGATTTTGGTGATCGTTACATGATTATGTGCAGTGTATCTACTGTCTCTATACAGTAAGATGACCCTCAAATCTCCACTGATCCACCTGCCTCTCAACCTTCCTTTCATGGGAGAAATGAAACAGGAGAATCAGCGTTTATTTTGGAGGGGGTTTAGGCTTTTGCTCATACTATCAAAGTAAATGAGTAAAGGATTCACTGTTACTTTCATTTTGGCTCTTTGTTCTTTTAATCAGCTACTTCTGGCAGTTCAACTCCAGTCTTTCTCCCTCTGTCTCTTTCTTTCTCTCTCAGCTCAGTTGAGGTCCTGACAAATTGGGGTAGTAAGCGGGGTAAGTAATTAAGAACAATCTCATTCTGCAAAAGCAAAAAGCATGAAGATCCCATGGGGTACTGTAGGGAGGTGGTAGAAGAGTCTGCAGGACATTGTAGAGAGATGCTACCAGATTGTTTGCAAAAGTCCGAGGGTCCTGCAGGGCACTTTGCCATTGACTCTTGGGAGGTGCCAATGAATCCCAAGGGAAACTTCTCTAAGCATGCCAGTGAGACTGGGAACAGGCTAGTAGAAGCAATGGTACATTCTTGGAGGTTGCTAGCATATTGTTTATATAAACTATTTGTTCTGAAGGAGAACTTTAGTTCTTTCCTTTAGCTCCTGTTTGTTAAAGACCAAACAGAGGGGCCAGGAGAAAGCTAAGGAAACTGGGATGAAACTAGCCTGCCCTTTGCAGCCTCTATAAGTCCTGGTCAAAAAAAAAATAATAATAACAGTCCACCTCGACCTGCTGCTCCTCCTTGTTCTCTAACTCCTGCTCCTGCCCCAGAAAACTCGTCACCAAATCCTGATGGACCAGCCTCTGTAAGTGATAAGGGATCTCTCTCTGCCCCTCCCTGTGGGTCTAGGGATAGGTTAGAAGACCTCATTGACTTGCCCAGATATCTCAGTTTTCAAAATTAAACAAAACTAGGAGTTTGAACAATGTCCTTCTGTACATAGGGGACTAGAGACTCTAAACCAAGGTTAACACTCAAAAGGGAAATAAAAGAAAATTGTACATCTTAAACTTTTTAGCTACCCATTCACAGGTGACTGTGTGTCTCACTGGCAACAAAATGAGGATAAAACATACAATGCTTTCTGTTTTGAGGTCACCACCACTGGTACCCTTGCCCAAGCTCAACTATGAGTGGGTTCCATCAGGCCCCTATAAATCTTCACTGTTATTATCCCTACTATTAAATGTATTATCAGTACTAATGTGTAGTCTATGTACACCTCTGCATGTCTTTGCCTCCATGTTCTGAAATTGCTGCACTTTAGGTCATTTTAGCAAGGCATATGGAAAACTATAAACCTACCTGATACATGGACATTAGCTATTAGCCTGGCCATTTGTTGGAGCCACTGGGAAGCCTAGTACTGATATATAGAAGCCCCACTGTGAGGATAAGATATTTAGATAGAAATCAGTTCTGTTCCTACTTTTTGTTACCCATGTGGATTCTGACCAGAGAGGCCCCCGTGCTAACAAGGATAACACGACCAATGAGCAGGCTGCACTTGTCAATTAAGCACACAGCGCAAACTGTCCTCTGCCCCACAGCAAGCTGATGTGTGGTTGATCACCTCCTTGATCCACAAGAGGATGGCCCATAAATATTCAGGAACCATCTTAGATTGGGCCCACATGTATGGACTGCCACTGCCATCAGAAGTCTCAAAAACAGCACGAAAAACTGGTCTGCTTGTCAAAACCTGACTAAGGCTAACCGCACTGCCCATGGACAGAGGTCAAAGCCAATGGGCCAGGACGTTCTTGGCATGTAAGTAACACCATCCCATTCAGAGGGGTTCTCAGATCCTGACAACAGCAGTCACTTTCTCTAGGTTTGACCTAGTCATTCCTGTGCATTCCACTGACCCAGGCCACACCATCCGGGTCCTAGAAAAACACATGTGCTTTCTGTTCATTTTTTCCTGAGCACATCGCTTCTGATAATGCCCCCAATTTTCCACCAAAGCTGCACATCAAGGAACCCAATCATGAGCCATAGGATGGATTTTCCATGCTCCATAACACATAAAAAATAAGCAATAATTATTTTTAAAATATAATATTTTGGTTACTTATGAGACATATTGATAACAATAAACTAAAACCTGGCACCTGAGGAAACATGGGGAAATGGAAAGATACTGATAATCTTTTTTTCAGGCTTGCTCTTAAAAGGTTTCCTTTTTTCTAAAAAAGAATGAAACAAATAAGTAAAAAGAAAAATGAACCAAAAATCCTACCCTGTGCTGCCTTTCCAAGCTGCTGAGAACTGATAACACTGACTGTGAGATATCAGAGGATGGTGTCAGTTTCTACACATTCCACAAAAAATTACTGCGGATGTCGTCCACACTTGTGAGACCCATAGACAAATGCCACAGACAAATAAAACTATTTAAAACTGAATGCCCCAGATGGGGCAGTAAAACCAAAGATTCAACTACATTATTCACACTGAGCTGGAAACACCAGGACAGGAAGCCCCATGATGGGAGGCTATATTGGGGACCCTGCTAACCTGACTACACGCCTAATGTATGCCCGGCGTGGCTTGCCTTAACATTGTTAACTCTTTGTTTACAGAGGACCATATGTGTCCTCTTAAAGGATGCTTCTTGTGTGTGTACCCCAATTGTCATGACAATGCTAGAATCCTGGGAGGCCTTTAAGTCAGCTTATTGGCATAGTTGCTCTGTTTCCGAATTGATGCTCCAGGCAGGTAAAAGAGATCCATATAGAAATAGGAGAAAGCCTTCTGGTTCTTTTAAAGTAGATCCTAGAGGGCTTTGGAACAGCTTTTCCTTGCTTGATAACTGTTGGGACTCAGTTCCATTCAATCTTCCAGGCAAGCCTGATCATCTTACTTGGAATGATCTCGATCATAGTCTAGGTCTACTATTGCCTCAGACTAATTGTTGTGCTGTTGCTTTCACAGCATCTCAGCATCTGACCTGACTCGGGTCCACGTTAAAGTAGCCTATGTTTCTCACTCATGTCCTAAAAAATCAAATTGAAGAGTTCCAGCTCCTGGTTAAAACCTATGTGTGAATTTTCAGGCTTAAAAACAGGCAACAGGCCGGGCGCGGTGGCTCAAGCCTGTAATCCCAGCACTTTGGGAGGCCGAGACGGGCGGATCACGAGGTCAGGAGATCGAGACCATCCTAGTTAACCCGGTGAAACCCCGTCTCTACTAAAAATACAAAAAAAAAAAAAAAAAAAAAAAACAGGCAACGACAAAGGCTAAAGCCTTTGGGAAACCTGGCAGTCTTATGGGAAACACTTCTCTCCCCACACCAGACTTGGTGCAGAAGCAAGACTGCATCGCAGTCTCTGCAGTGAGTTAGTCAAGGACTCAGGAACTCCTGGCTGGTCACGTTTTTTGTGTATTTATATTCCTAGCCCCAGAGCCTTCATTCTAAGTCTCTTTATCTGAAGATGCTGGCTGATGTCGTTTTGAAGTGTCTCTGCTGAGACCTCTGCTCTGGTGGGTGTGCACGGGGGGAGGTGGCAAGAAGAGAAAACCTTGAAGACATGTTGCCCTATTCTGACTTAGCTCAGTACTTTTCCACTTCTAGCTGTCTTCCTTCCCTTACCACAGGATCCATAAAATTGCTGCAAGCATTTCTGGGGGCTCCCTCAGCAGTGGAACAATCCCCAAGTCTGCACTGATCCACCTGACCTGAGCACACGTCCATGGGGGAAAATAGAACAGAGAGGAGTAGCACCTTCTCCGGTTTTAGCTTGTTGCTCACATTATCACCATAAGTGATTAAAGACTTCACTGCTAACTTTCATCATGTCTCCTCGTTGCTCTAATTGACTACCCCTACACCTGGCAGCTGAATGCTCTCTCTCAACTCTACTGAGCCCCTGACCTACACAGATGAAGAGATTAAAGAAAAAGGTAAAAAGATTTATTAGTATCTCAATTTTCAAATTAGCATAGAGATGGCTGCTACTAATTCCAGAAATTTGAGATCATTAGGACCTCTAAAGCAGTCAGAGCTACTATCTTACTGTGTTTCTAGAATTCCTATGTATTTCTTCAAAGTGTTTGATGCTAATCCTTTTAATAAAATCAGGGAACCTGTGTTTTGGCTAAATCAGTGTTCTACTCTTCAGAGATTAATATGATAATTAGAAGTTGATCTGTTGGAGACTTGGAAGGAAAGACATAAGATCACTGAATCCCACTGAGAGAAAGGAAGGTAAGCATAAAAAATTGATCTGGGATAGAGACTGTATTCTGTTTGCGTCAATATCCTGACATAAGATTTTCAGTAATAGACTCTTCTGATACATCTGACCTCTCTTATTAATGATACTGATGATTTATATTTATCTGGCTCAGACAAGGTACCAGTATGTGCAATGGTGTCCTCCTGGATCATAATTAATTTAGAAAATTCTGAGGATATGAAAGCAGAGAAACAATGTTATGACCAGTGAAAAAGTCTCAATTATTCAATATGTCATGCTTCAGAAAAAAATAAAACCTTATCTCTGATTTCTAATCCTGTGTTTATCCTCCCCTCCTCCACCAAGACTAATTCTATTCTGCCACCCATGTAGCCTCAAATATGTCCCCAAATATTGTTATTTAAGTCAACAGAAAGATCACTAGCTAAATGTTCTTTTCCCTCTACCTATTTGGCAATTTACTTTCTCCCTGACCCATGACAAGCCTACATCTTAAGCCACGTGCATTCTCCTCTTACCTCTAGCAGAGACAATGAGGTCCCTACCCATTCCTGGGTTTATGAAATTTAAGTCCCTTCTGTTCATCAGAAGCACTGTTATACCTGTTTCTAAAGGTTTCTTGGGGAGATTTCTCTACTGGGGTATTTCCCCTGATAACTAGAGAAAAGCAGCAATTCTATTTCCCTATGGCTTAATTAATAGAAACCTCCTTCTCTGATATTTTCTCATTAGTTTTCCATAGTGTCAGGAACTCCAAGCATCTAAGTAAAGGCTTTACCTAGCAGGCTCACGAAGAAAGCTGCTCCTCCTACACCAGGTTCTGTGTAGGACCAATGCATTGTAGCCTCTGAAGCGAGTTAGTCAAGGACTCAGGCTGGTCATGCTTTGCATATTTCTATTCCTAGCCCCAGAGCCTTCATCCTAAGTCTCTTTATCTGAAGACATTGGCTGAGGTCCTTTTGCGTGTCTGTTATATCATAAGTGTGTGTCATAAGTAAAGTATGAACCTCATTTGATAGATTTGCCCAGAATCAACAGGTTATATGAATACACGTTCTTTTGAAGAATTACTTTCAACAGAATTAAGAATTTATTTATTTATTTATTTATTTTTACTTCTCTATCCTCTGAAAGGGTGGTTAATTTTTTCAAGACCTGTTCATTTTTCTGAAAGAAGACATAATTCATTGCAACACCATTGATTACATAAAAGGCAATGCTATAATTAATTTGTTTACTTAGCTCAAGATACTTTTTGCCACAGTTGTAAACATAGACCATACCCTACTCTTTTAGCCCACATGCACATGATTAGTTCTAGTGGTTCCAAGGAAGATTTTAGCATAATGTGAAAATACCAATAATCTCTATATTGCAAAGAAAATTACACAATCTTAACTGTTCCCTGTGTTCATGCTTCTTGCAAGGTGAATTGGCAGCTCTTGCCATTAAAAGATAGAATCTCTTTCCCTTCCTCTATGTCTCCTTGTGACTGGATTGGGCCATAACAGAAGAGATTATGGGCCAGTTCTGAGCCTAGGCTTCAAGAGACTTTGTCTGCACACTTAGATTGTTTCAACACTCTAAACGGTAACTGGGTGAACACACTCAGAATCAGACTTCTGGAAAGTAAAACACCACACGAATGGGAATAGAATTGTCTTAGCTAATCTTGTCCCAGTTCAGCCTGCTCTAACCAACCAGTTGCTGACCTTGGATACATGAGTAAACCAGGACTAGAGAAGAAACTACCCATTTAATTCCAGCCCAAATTCCTAACTCATGAAATTCTGAGACAAACATATAGGTTCTCTTTTAAGCCATTAACTTTTGGAGTGGCTTGTCATATAGCAAAATATAACTGATAAATTATATTAAATCATCCTTCCCACCTCCACAGTTTTGTTCCAAGTCCAATCTACTATTCATACCACACCAGGAATGTTATTCTAAGAGTGTAATGTCTTACTTAATCTCTTTGATGTCTTCACTTGTAGGTTGGATTAAACTCCAATTTCTCGAAGCATGACCTATAAGATTCTACATATTTTGCCTCCAGCCTTCATCTCATGACTGTGTCCCATCTATACATGCCTACAGTTGGTTCCTTTAATGAACCCAGCTGTTTCTAAACTCAGGGAATCTGCACAAATGACTTATCTTACATGTTTTTCTGGCTGATTCCTTCTCAATCTTCAAATTTCAGTTTAAATTCTACTGCACTGATGAAGTCTTATCTGTCACTTACTTCTAAGTGGATATTCATGTTTATTAATTATTTTGACTCACATTGCTAATTTGCTTTAGAAAGGATTATACTATTTGGTATCGTAGCATTGTCAGAGAGTATATATTTTCTTCATCACCTTAAAATTATCATATGCTTTTAAAAATAAAACTTAGCTTTTAATATAATGCAATTATTATAATAAAAATTAGAAACCGTAAATAAAAAATTAAAAATAGAAATCATGCATCAAATTTTTATTCAAAGGTAATTTAAATTAGGTTAAACTTAATTTAAATTAGTTGAAATACCTAATCTCATTTTGTTTATCACTTGAGGGTTACAACCTGTTAATGAGTGAAATCAGTTCCAAAAATGTTTTTAATAACATAGAATAGGAAAAAACAGAATAGAAAAGATGAAAAATATTGCATGGAGTAAGTGTAAGCATTGCTTTATAAAAATACTTTTCTATTAGAAGTATGAATATGAATGTGTAAATGTATGTATGTCCTAAATTATGATTTAAAGTATATTATTTATTGTGAATCACAACCAACAAAGTTTTTAGTGATCCCACTTGCTCCTTGTTACCCTAATTCTCTTTTCTCAATGGTAGTAAAATTCTATGAAAAAGTTGCACATGTATTTCCATTCTAGCCTTCACTCCTGAGTATCCAACTATGGAACAGCCTCCTCAACGTTTTTATTAGATGTCTAACAGTCCAGTTAAACTTAAAATATGCAAAACTAAACTTCTAGTATCCTTTTTCCCAACATCTTCCTGAAGTATTCTCTGTCAGTATTCTCTATGTTTTTAATGGCAACTCCACCATTCCAGTTGGTCATCCTTGACTGCCCTCTCACAGTCAATTTGCAGTCTATCAGGAAATTCTGTTGTTCTGTTGTCAAACTGAACCTAGAATTGGACAGACCACAGTTTTCCATCATCATTGCCACTATCCTGATCTGAACCACCATATCTCTCACTAGGGTTATTGCCGAAGCTCCCAAAGGACTGCAGCTACCCCACTTGCCTCCCTTCAATGTCTCCTCAACACAGAGGCGTGCCTGACTCTGTTAAACTCAACGTCAGATGATGTCTCTCCTCTGCTCCATACTTCCCAATAACTTCCCAATTCTCAGAGTAAATTAGAAAAATCTAAATCTTGTAATGACCTTCAAGTCTCTGTATCAGAGTGTCCCATCTTTTGGCTTCCCTGGGCCACATTGGAAGAAGAATTGTCTTGGACCACACATAAAATACACTAACACTAACAAGAGTTGATGAGATGAAAAAAGTGTCACACAAAATCTCATTTTTAAAGAAAGTTTACAAATTTGTGTTGGGCCACATTCAAAGCTATCTTGGGCTACATGTGGCCTCCAGGCTGCAGGTGGCACAAGCTTGCTCTGCATAATCTATCTTCCCCCCCTCCCCCCCGAACTCATTGTCTAGTTTTCCAGACCTGTCCCTGATTCCATTTCCCCCATATCAGTCTCCTGATTCCTTAAACAGGTCAGAGGCTCACCCACTTCAGGGCTTTTTCACTAGCTTTTAGTACTGCCTGGCTTATTCTCCCTGACAGAGCAGGAGCATCACCATCTTGGACAAGTCCCTCATTCTAAAGTTCACCTTATTAAAAAACCACCTAAATCCAAAAAGCATCAGCCTAATGACTAAGGTCAGCATGAATATAAACCGTACATAACATCTCCAGCCAGAAACCTTCCAAACTCTTCCCCAACCAGAGACATGCTAGCCCCAAGATAGCCCTCCTCCGGCCAGGAAGATGCCAGCCTCGAGATAATCCCCCTCCAGCCGGAAAGGTGTCAGCCCCAAGATAACCTCCCCTCCTCCCAGAGACATTCCAACCCCAGCATAAAACTTCTCCCTCACACAGAAACATTCCAAGCTTGTAATATGCTCTTCACTTGAAAACCAACATATACTCTTAGTCTGTAAGAGAAAGCAGTCCTGACCGAAATCGGCCCCCCTTTCAGGTTTTATGCAAAGAAAACCTGTCTTGGACTGTGAAGTCATGTTTCGTGTTTCTTTCCTCTTTCTTTAACTTTTACACACCTTCCTTATGACTAACTCCATTTTCCTCAAATCTTTGTTCAATTGTGGCCCTCTAAATACGGTTCAACTTTACCAACCTGTTCTAAAATTATTATCCTGCTACCGACACCAGATCATCTTGTTCTATTTTCTTTTACATTTTCTACAGAATACATAGTTTCATGTAACAGTTATATTTTCTTGCTTATTTTTAGTGTGAATTTTAAAAATACCTCTCCTCCTTATAGCATAAGCTACAAAAAGGCAGGGAATTTTTTTGTCAATTCTATTTTAAGGACCTAAAACAGTGCTTGGAGGAATAGCCTCAGTAAATATTTGTTGCATGAATGTAAAAATGGGTTATGTAATTATTTCCTTCATGGGTTAGCATCTTTAAAACTCACCAGAATTTTAGAGCCAAAAATAAAATTATTTAGAGGATTGAAATCTATTATTCATGTTTTTGTTAGTAAATATGCATGTATTTAATATTTTTTGTGTTTGTATTATTTAAGATAATTTGTCTATTTGAATACCAGATCTACTTTGTAATTATAATTTAAAATTTGTAATTGAAAAATTAACTTGGACTTTTAAAAATTAACTTCATTCAGGTAAAATTTAATAGTCAATAAAAATTACCCAGTTAATCAAGATACTAAGCTTACTATTTTAAGTTGAAATCTTACTTCATTGATCACAGTATTGAAACATTTGAAAGGATTTAAGACTTGCTTTATTTATAATTTTCTTTTTAGATTAAAAAGATTATTTTAAAAGTCTGATGAGACTTTATTAAGTCAACAAATTGAGATTCTTAAAAATGAAATATGAGACAGGAGCAAGATGGCTGAATAGGAACAGCTCCAGCCTCCAGCTCCCAGCACAAGCGACACAGAAGATGGGTGATTTCTGCATTTTCAACTGAGGTACTGGGTTCATCTCACTGGGGAGTGCCAGACAATCGGTGCTGGTCCACGGGTGCAGCCCAACCAGTGAGAGCTGAAGCAGGGCGAGGCATTATCTCATCTAGGAAGCACAAGGGGGAAGGGAATCCTTTTTCCTAGCCAAGGGAAACTGAGACACACAACACCTGGTAAATTGGGTAACTCCCACCCTAATACTATGCTTTACCAAGGGTCCTAGCAAATGGCACACCAGGAGATTATATCCCACACCTGGCTGGGAGGGTCCCACGTGCACGGAGCCTCCCTCATTGCTAGCACAGCAGTCTGAGATCTAACTGCAAGGCAGCAGTAAGGCTGTGGGAGGGGTGCCTGCCACTGCTGAGACTTAAGTAGGTAAACAAAGCCACCAGGGAAGCTTGAACTGGGTGGAGCCCACAGCAGCTCAAGGAGGCCTGCCTGTCTCTGTAGACTCCACCTCTGGGGACAGGGCATAGCTATACAAAAAGCAGCAGAAACCTCTTCAGATGTAAATGACACCATCTGACAGCTTTGAAGAGAGCAGTGGATCTCCCAGCAGGGAGGTTGAGATCTGAGAACAGACAGACTGCCTGCTCAAGTAGGTCTCTGACCCCTGAGTAGCCTAACTGGGAGACATCCCCCACTAGGTGCAGACTGACACCCCACACCTCACATGGCAGGGTACACCCCTGAGACGAGTCTTCCAGAGAAAGAATCAGACAGGAACACTCGCTGTTCAGCAATATTCTATCTTCTGCAGCCTCCGCTGCTGATACCCAGGCAAACAGGGTCTGGAGTGGACCTCAAGCAATCTCCAACAGACCTACAGCTGAGGGTCCCGACTGATAGAAGGAAAACTAACAAACAGAAAGGACACCCACACCAAAACCCCATCAGTACATCATGATCATCAAAGACCAAAGACAGATAAAACCACAAAGATGGGGGAAAAGCAGGGCAGAAAAGCTGGAAATTAAAAAAATAAGAGCGCATCTCCCCCTCCACAGGAACACAGCTCATCGCCGGCAATGAATCAAAGCCGGACAGAGAATGACTTTGACGAGTTGAGAGAAGTCTTCAGTCCATCAAACTTCTCAGAGCTAATGGAGGAACTACGTAACCAGTGCAAAGAAACTAAAAATCTTGAAAAAAGAATAGAAGAATGGATATCTAGAATAATCAACGCAGAGAAGGCCATAAACGAACTGACAGAGATAAAAACCATGACACGAGAAATACATGACAAATGCACAAGCTTCAGTAACCGACTCAAACAACTGGAAGAAAGAGTATCAGTAATTGAAGATCAAATGAATGAAA
>NW_012101043.1:393165-395633 GCF_000951045.1 Mandrillus leucophaeus
TTGTTGTTGTTGTTTAGCTGTGCCCTGTCCCCAGAGGTGGAGTCTACAGAGACTGGCAGGCCTCCTTGAGCTGCTCTCTTGACCCTGATTTTATCCAGTCTTACCATTTGAGATAAATTCTTCCTTTTATGCTTTGAACCTATTTGTCTCATCTCATGCAGAGACATTGTTCCTTCAGTTGTCTCACTTACCTACATATCCTCAAAATTTTCCTCTTTTTAGTCTGCTTAGACAGCTTATGAACATGCTCAAACATATTAAAGTATATACTCTTTCTCATTTTCATTGTTGCTCTAAGTGTACCATACTGACATTCTTCTTCCCTTTCTTATTTTCCTAAAAGCATAGTTCACTCTTTTATCTGTATTTCTGTCTCCACTTTTTCACCTCTTGTTCACATGAACCTATAACCCCACTTAAGAGATAGAATATTATGAATAACTTTGAAGACCACTATACTCTCCTCCCCAATACAGTTCTTTCTTGCCATATTACATATTACCATTAACCTGTATTTTGTGTTTATTATTATATTTAGCACATGTATGCACAATCAAAAACAATATACTGTTTAGTTCTGTCTGTTTTACTCTACGTAAATAGAATTGTATTTTAGGCATTACCTTATAACTTGGTTATTCACTCACCATTTGTTTTAAGAATCATTCATGTCCATGTATCTAGCTGCAACTTTAAAGGAAAATCCCTGCTGTCTTGTATAAATGTAGCACAATTTAATCATTCATTAGCCTTCAACGTTTGATATTCTGGAGCATTTGCATCTTCAGCTTCACTAGATGCTGCCACATTGTTTTCCAAAATCTGTCTGCCATCAGCAATGCATGCAATTTTATTGTTTCACATCTTTTCTAATGTGCTGGGTGGTCATATTTTTGCTACTCGGTTGTTGTGTAAACAATATGCTATTGCTTTGATTTACAGTTGAATGTTGTGTGTGTGTATGTGTGTGTGTGTGTGTGTGTATACTCCTCATTTGGTTATCTTTTTCTTATTACTTTACAGAAGATTTTTATATATTCTAAATAATAATAATTAGTTATATATATTATTACAAATACAGACTCCTAGTGTATATCTTGTTGTTTTATTTTTTAATGATGTTATTTGATGAAAGGAAATATTAAATGGTTTAATTCATCAGTCTTTAAATTTATAGTTTATATTTATATAGAACTGAAACTTTTTAACTGAAGTTCCAATACAATTGATTAAACAATGCACCTTTTTCCACAGACCTGTTGTGCTGGCTATGTTCATCTTTTCCCCAGTGATTTGCCATACCTGCTCTCAAGTATATTAAAATCCCATATTATATTAGTCTATTTCTTTGCTTCCATTGGCTGTTTACTCCCACCGGTATTTTATTACAAATATTGCTTCATAATAACTTTTAATAAGTAGTAAGACAAGCTCCACCATTTTAATCTCCTCCTTTGAAATGTCTTATTCTTGGCCCTCATTCTTACATGTCCCACTCTTCTCTACTCAAAATGAGATTTTGATTGAAATTGGATTGAAATTACTGACTTGTAGATGATTGGCATGTTTATGTAACTGAGACATTCTACTCATTCATCTATACATATTCATCTATACAGCATATGGATCAACTTATTTATGTTGTTTATATATTCCAATACAGTTTTATAAAGTGCTATGTTTAGATGTAACATATCTTTTATAGCTTTTTATTTTTGTTGATACTTCAAATGGCATTTTTTATTACATTTTTTGTCAACTGTTACTGATATATTATAATGCAATGTTAAATATATCCGTTTGTATCTATGCAGTTGCTGAACTTTGTATTATAATTTGTTTTTATTTTCATTTGGAAATTTTATATCATCTTTAATTAATTGCATTCTTTATTCTTTATAGTCTTAATGCTGTGTGTTTCTTTTTCTTATTTTCAAACAAAGTTTTACTTTTTATGATGGATACCCATTTTTAAATATATATGTCTTTACATAGGTATATATACATATCTATGTATACAATTTTTAATGGGGATTATATTATAAAATATATATAAATTTCTAGATGCTGAATGTTACAAATAATAATAGAAAAAGTTAGTTTATTTCACCCAGCGATTGTTTCTTTGTTCCTGTAATTCTCTCCTTTGATTTCTGTAATACATCATTGCCTTGATTCTCTCTTAGTTTCCTGAGCACTTCGGGATAAGACAGTAAGATAGACCTACGTTCAAATTCTTACTCTGCCACCTACTTAGCTACCCGACTACAGAGAAGATACACAGTCATTAAACTTTAGTTTTCTCATCTTTTAAGTGGAAATAATAATGACTAATTTACAGAAGT
Organism: Mandrillus leucophaeus; assembly: GCF_000951045.1. Taxonomy (NCBI): domain Eukaryota; kingdom Metazoa; phylum Chordata; class Mammalia; order Primates; family Cercopithecidae; genus Mandrillus; species Mandrillus leucophaeus. Next base: position 395,511 of record NW_012101043.1, read on the forward strand.
ATGAAAGGATAAAATGAGATGAACTATAAAAATGCCCTAGCATATGGCCGGGCGCGGTGGCTCAGGCCTGTAATCCCAGCACTTTGGGAGGCCGAGACGGGCGGATCACGAGGTCAGCTGATC
>NW_012101043.1:396153-398438 GCF_000951045.1 Mandrillus leucophaeus
CCACTGCCCTCCAGCCTGGGGGACAGAGCAAGACTCCATCTCAAAAAAAAAAAAAAAAAAAAATGCCCTAGTATATTTTGTCACATATTTAATAAATGAAAGTTATTTACTATTAATACCATTTTTTCTCTCATCTACCAATTGTAATCCTCCAGTCTCTTCTCATATTCCCTACATTCTTTTTCAATTATCTAGTGCATTCTCATAGTTCAATTATAATCTCTACTTAAATAACAGACATCTGTGTCCACAGATGTGTCCAAGAGGAGATTTGTCGTCTCTTCTGAAATCCAGTTCTTCATCATTAATGACAAATAGACATTTCTACCACTTACCTTCACATTTTCAAGGTAAAATATCTATAACTCATCTTCTTATAATTGCCCCTACAAGCTTTTGTTTTAGCTGATCCTATATCTGACAATAGTGCCATCTGACAGACTAACTCAAGCTTATGAACCTGTTACCTTTAATGTTCCTTTTTTCATCATGGCACAAATATAGTCAGGTGTCGAGTCCTGTTGATTCTTTATTCACAATTACTCCCATCTCTTGTGTCCTTGAATTCCATTATTACAGTTCTATTTTAGGCCTTTACTCCAGACTATTGCAGAATAGGGTCTGATGTCTGACAGGTACTCGATAAATGTGAGTTGAATAAATAATACTTTTTACTTCCATAATTTCTCCACTTAAATGCATTCTACATATTATCAATGCAATTTTGTGCATTAATTCCAACTCAAAATTATCTCATAACTTTCTGTTATGTAAAAATATATTTTCAAAATCCCAATGTCTGACATTCAAAGACCTCCACACCGCCGAACCCTACCTTCCAGTTCTGTCTCTTCCCTATTACATTCTACATGCCATATGATTGAAGACAGGCATATGCATTAAATAATCGATAAACATGGATCTTGTATTATCACCTCAAAATCCTAGATGATCCTCTTCTATTAAACATACATTACCTGAGTTTAGGTAAGTCTTAGGGTTATGCATTAAAGGTTAAAATATAAATTAATATTGATAGATAATCATCAAATTTCTTAGAATCTAGACTTATAACTAGATAATTTTAACAATAGATGTAGGCACTAGATACTTTACAAGCACAAAAAAGAGAACCCCTGACCGGGTATGGTGGCTCACATCTGTAATCTCAGCACTTTGGGAGGCCAAGGCAGGCAGATCACTTGAGGTCAGGAATTCAAGACCAGCCTGACCAATGTGATGAAACCCCATCTCTACTAAAAATACAAAAATTATTTTCTTTTCTAAGGGAACTTGGGCACTGCAAGTTCCCGCTCTGGTCTGAGGGACTGGCAGTCCAGCCACCAGTTGTTTTCAGGCCCTCCCTGGCTTGAATGTGGGACCTTACCAGGGACTTGCCCCCTTCTGCCCAGGAATCTGTCTGCTTCCTGTTGCCATTCATGGCTCCCAGGCTGTAGGTGTGAAGGGGGGCCTGCATGCCAGCTCTGAGATGCCCTCTGTGCCCACCTCGGCTTCCCTCCTATTCTTGGTGTCCAAAGTCTGGAGGGGGACAAGGCATCAAGGGGCTGGTGTATCAGCACTGCTCGTAGCGTGTGCACACCTGGACAGACTGCAATAGTACCAGGTCTCAGCCCCTACTTTACTCCTAGATTGGAGTGGACATCAACAGCAGGGAGAAGCCAGGCAGCAGGAGCATGCACTTTCAAACCTGCAAGGGAAGGCAGACCTTCCCAGGCCCCCAGGAGTACAGAGATGCCTGGGTCTGCAGCCGTGGTTTGGGTGGTTACACTTGCATGGGGGAATGGGAGGCCATGATCCGCAGTCATGACTTGGATGGCTGTAACTCAAACCTCCTGGGTGGGACTTCTGCCTGTTCCATGGAGCAGGTGGCCCAGATCTACAGCCTGGGTTGGGGTGGCTGCAGCTGTGCTTGGAGGACGGGGCTCTCACCTCCTCCATGGCCCCAAGAGCACAAGGATGCCTGGGTCTGCATGATTGGCTTGCAGTGACTCCTGGGGTGCTTCCACCCCAACTCGAAAGGCCCAGGACTCCCTTTTGTCCCTGGCTCCTGCGCCGGCCACACCTTCCTGCTGCAGCTGGTCTGAAGGCACTGGCCACTACAGATGGCCCATTGCTGCCATGAATACTGGCAATATATTCCCAAGTCAGGGAATATATGCTTGAGACTGAACAGTAGAGATATAATTGAAAGGTAATGCTAGTATTTAACTAGATTTGAATTTAGAGGATTAAGGTTCAATTTCTTCCATGCTTTGTATTGCCCG
>NW_012101043.1:398798-403352 GCF_000951045.1 Mandrillus leucophaeus
AGAATGGCGTGAACCCGGGAGGCGGAGCTTGCAGTGAGCTGAGATCTGGCCACTGCACTCCAGCCTGGGCGACAGAGCGAGACTCCGTCTCCAAAAAAACAAAAAACAAATAGGTTTTTTAAAGGATCAAATGAGACTTGCATTTAAAAACTTCTAAAAATATGATGATGTTGACTATATCAGCAGAGGGAATAGAAATCATAGTGAAAATGAGTAAAAGTGGAGAGGAAAAAGTGTTTACTGATTGAGTATTCCAGAGAATCATGATCCTGAATGAAGTTTATTCTGACTCCCACAGCTATGCCTCAGTGCCCAGCTTTATATACTCTACTCCTCTATCAGGAGTTTTGTAAGTCCCAGGACAACTTTTGAAACCTGACCCTGGGGAATGTCTAATTATGATGTAACATTTTTTTCCTAATTTGTCCCTTAGAGGGAAGAGAAAGATACATAATTTTCCTTTAGACATTGCATCATCCAAAGAGAAACTCCCAGGAAAGACCATCTTTCCATTCTAGTTATTCCTGGAAGAGGCTTCAGAGACATTTGTACCCTTATTGTCGAGCTAGGAGAAGAGGCAGGTGGCTGCAGAGATTTTGAGGAGCATTCTCATGGTGTCAGGCAGGGTAAGTACTAAAGACTGCATTGAAAGGGCATCCTCCAACCTCCTTTTATTTCTACTTTGCCTGCCCAATAGCTTCCTTACATCCTCAACTCTTCAGAACCCAACTGCTGCCCTACTCTTTCATGGCAAAGTGTCATATTTTAAGAACTTTGTTACATGAGTAAAATATTATAATAAGGGTAAATGAAATCCGGAAGGGATATCAGAAAGAATATGGTTCAGCTAACAGTATGAAGATACTGTTAATGTCTAAGGTCTTTTAGACATTAAAATCCTGTTGAAACCCTAATAATTGTGGATTCTTGAAGAGTCACAGAGAAAGTTACTGCTTTTCTTCAAAGTCAAGTCTAATCTAATTCAAGTGTTTCTACATTACACAAGTAATATTTTTAGGTTGAACTCCTTAGACCCTATGAAATATCTTTAGCAATAGGATTGTATTGATGTTCTTTATGTATTTCAGGAACAAGAATAATATTTATTTACCTTTGTATAGCCCTTGAACCTATGGCATCATTGACATAGCAGAAGATCAATCAATATATGAATACTAGTTGAATAAATGTACGAACGATGAATAATGATGCAGCTTTACTACTGAGAAGGGCCCCATGCATAAAGCAACAAAGTAGTCACTCTGTTTGGCTTTTATGAGCCACTTAGCACCTATTTTCTTGTCTTTTGGTATAGCCCTATGTTTCCTTCTCTGTCCTTCCCTATTCTCTATAATGATTGCTCAGCATGATTATTCAATGGCTTAGAAAAGAAAAACACAGGAAGGACAGAGAAGTGGATGTTTTAGTCAGAAGACAACTCCCATCTTTTATACCTTTCCTCTTAAAGGTTCTGTCTTTCTGCTGAGCACTGTTGCTTTTTCCCTTGGAAGTTCCCTTGCAAGGGAACAAGTAACTACCTTCCTCAAAGTTTAAGGTGCAAGGCAGAGACATCTTTTAAAATTTAATTGTCCTAGTCTGACAGGAGAATCGCTTGAACCTGGGAGGCAGAGGTTGCAGTGAGGTGAGATAGAGCCATTGCACTCCAGCCTGGACCACAAGAGCAAGACTCCGTCTCAAAAAAAAAAAAAAAATTAATAATAATAATAATTAATTTTCCTAGTCTGAAATGAATTTATTTGTATCTGCTTTTGACCTATTGAAGAAACCATGTCAACTTTCTCACCTCACACCCAAGACAGTGCTAAATATACTGAGGTACTCAGAGTAGAAAACAGATAGAATGGCCAATGAGTCCTGAGCTATATTTCTCATTGTGACACACAGGATAGTCTTGAACTTCTACAGCAAAGAGACCTGCATCCAAGTTATTGCTTTGGATCCTGGCTATGTAAATTTGGACAAGTTATTTCTTCTCTCTTGTTCTCAATTTTTCTAGCTGTAAAAAAAAATGACAACAATCTCTCTATAATAGAGAGAAAAATGAGATAAAATATGTAAAGTAAAATATGTAAAATGCCCAGGATCATGACCATAACCACTACAAGGCAACGTTTCAATAACACTAATTCATTTCTCTTATATGATTCATTCTAGGAGCTTTCAGTTCCCTTGTGCAAGATAATGCTGATATGCAAATATTTAAAATGCAAGGACAGATGTATTAGATGTCATGAAAGGGAAAAAATAGTACTCCTCTTAAGAGTCAGAAGAAAGAGTGGTTACTTTTGGCATGAAGGATCAATGACACTTCCACAACAATGGGGACATTTAGTAGATATTGACACCTAGGATTCCAATAGGAGGATACCAAGAAAATGGAAGGAAGGAATGGCATAAGCAAAAACAGAAATGCATGACATTAGTCTTATATGGTTGAGCTACTGAAAATGTAGGATACTTGGCTCCAAAATTTGATGGGAACCTGATTAGAGAAGGCAATGGTTATCAGAGGCTAATACTTTGGAGCTTTATCCCTGAATGTTTTTGAAGAAAATAAAAGAGGGGCAGTAAAAAAAGATGCTGGGAATATTCATCTGTAGAATGACTCATTAGAGGTAAAGAAGATCAGTGAAAAAGAAGATAACATAGTCAACATGAGAGGTAATGTTAATTGCTATCACTACATTTAGTTAGCCTTGCAAAAAGTTTAGTTGCCTTTTAATCCTCACAAACAGATGTTGGTTTGATTCCCATTGCAGCTGATTTCTGTGATACTTCTTTCCCAAGGCAGCCATAGTTACAATAAAACTAATTTTAAAATTTCAGAACGATTTTCTTACTCTGGCTTTTAGATATGGCCTTCATAGGAGGCATGACGTCTGTGGAGATGGAATTATTTGCTTGACCAGAAATCAATGGCCATTAATCAGCTGCAAGGCAATTCTGGAAAGATTTTTAGTTGGAGCAGCTATCAATATCAACAACTGATATGGGAGAAAGAGAGAGGGGAGTTACAGAGAAAGCAGAAGATGCAAAAAGGAATATTTTCTGATTTCTGAGTGCTTACCGTTGGATGAGGAACAGACATGCTACTATGAAACCAACAGAAAAAAAGACAAGGCTATAAAGATGAATTATTTAGATAGGCTCAGGCTAGATATCAGTGCTGGGGAAGATGGGCAGCAACATAAAAAATTGCTGGAAAAAGAGCTCCAATAATGTATGTTTAAATTAATAACTTTTCTGAAGAACAAGAGTAAAAAAATAGTTTTAAATGAAGGTACAAATTTTAAGGCTAAAAACAGAGGGACAGAAGCAGAAATTTAAAAATGACCAAACCTACAGAAAATATTTCCAGATAACGAAATTTGTGTGTTGCTTTGCTTTTTGCACATCAGTTGAAGATGTTTACCAGAAAACAAAAAGGTATTTAGGGGTCCAACAGCAAATATTTCAGATAATTTTAGCATGGACGTAAAGCTTAAGAGACATTTCTAACTGGTCTCTTCAGGATTCCAGAATCAAGTTGAGTAACTCATTACAGAAAGGAATGAAGCAATATTCAGTGGGGAATCAACATTCCAATTCTAGGAGTCTCTTGTTTCCTCTTCTGTCTTCACAGATGACACAGTTGATGGCCAGTGGGAATCAGACAATGGTGACTGAGTTCCTCTTCTCTATATTCCTGCATCCTCAAAGAGGTGGACTCTCATTCTTTATTCCCTTGCTTCTCATCTATGGATTCATCCTAACTGGAAATCTAATAATGTTCATTGTCATCCAGTTGGACATGGCCCTGCACACCCCTATGTATTTCTTTATCAGTGTCCTCTCCTTCCTGGAGATCTGCTATACCACAACCACCATCCCCAAGATGCTGTCCTGCCTAATCAGTGAGCAGAAGAGCATCTCCATGGCTGGCTGCCTCCTGCAGATGTACTTTTTCCACTCACTTGGTATCGCAGAAGGCTGTATCCTGACAGCAATGGCCATTGACAGGTACCTAGCTATATGCAATCCTCTCCGTTACCCAGCCATCATGACTCCCAAACTTTGTATCCAGCTGACAGTTGGATCCTGCTTCTGTGGCTTCCTCCTTGTGCTTCCTGAGATTGCATGGATTGCCACCTTGCCTTTCTGTGGCTCCAACCAGATCCACCAGATATTCTGTGATTTCACACCTGTGCTGAGCTTGGCCTGCACAGATACATCCCTAGTGGTCATTGTGGATGCCATCCATGCAGTGGAAATTGTAGCCTCCTTCCTGGTCATTGCTCTATCCTACATCCGGATTATTATGGTGATTCTGGGAATGCACTCAACTGAAGGTCGTCACAAGGCCTTTTCCACCTGTGCTGCTCACCTTACTGTGTTCTTGCTATTTTTTGGCAGTGTGGCTGTCATGTATTTGAGATTCTCAGCCACCTACTCAGTGTTTTGGGACACAGCAATTGCTGTCACCTTTGTTATCCTTGCTCCCTTTTTCAACCCCATCATCTATAGCCTGAGAAACAAGGACATGAAAGAGGCTAT
>NW_012101043.1:403402-406392 GCF_000951045.1 Mandrillus leucophaeus
AAAAGAGCTCCAATAATGTATGTTTAAATTAATAACTTTTCTGAAGAACAAGAGTAAAAAAATAGTTTTAAATGAAGGTACAAATTTTAAGGCTAAAAACAGAGGGACAGAAGCAGAAATTTAAAAATGACCAAACCTACAGAAAATATTTCCAGATAACGAAATTTGTGTGTTGCTTTGCTTTTTGCACATCAGTTGAAGATGTTTACCAGAAAACAAAAAGGTATTTAGGGGTCCAACAGCAAATATTTCAGATAATTTTAGCATGGACGTAAAGCTTAAGAGACATTTCTAACTGGTCTCTTCAGGATTCCAGAATCAAGTTGAGTAACTCATTACAGAAAGGAATGAAGCAATATTCAGTGGGGAATCAACATTCCAATTCTAGGAGTCTCTTGTTTCCTCTTCTGTCTTCACAGATGACACAGTTGATGGCCAGTGGGAATCAGACAATGGTGACTGAGTTCCTCTTCTCTATATTCCTGCATCCTCAAAGAGGTGGACTCTCATTCTTTATTCCCTTGCTTCTCATCTATGGATTCATCCTAACTGGAAATCTAATAATGTTCATTGTCATCCAGTTGGACATGGCCCTGCACACCCCTATGTATTTCTTTATCAGTGTCCTCTCCTTCCTGGAGATCTGCTATACCACAACCACCATCCCCAAGATGCTGTCCTGCCTAATCAGTGAGCAGAAGAGCATCTCCGTGGCTGGCTGCCTCCTGCAGATGTACTTTTTCCACTCACTTGGTATCGCAGAAGGCTGTATCCTGACAGCAATGGCCATTGACAGGTACCTAGCTATATGCAATCCTCTCCGTTACCCAGCCATCATGACTCCCAAACTTTGTATCCAGCTGACAGTTGGATCCTGCTTCTGTGGCTTCCTCCTTGTGCTTCCTGAGATTGCATGGATTGCCACCTTGCCTTTCTGTGGCTCCAACCAGATCCACCAGATATTCTGTGATTTCACACCTGTGCTGAGCTTGGCCTGCACAGATACATCCCTAGTGGTCATTGTGGATGCCATCCATGCAGTGGAAATTGTAGCCTCCTTCCTGGTGATTGCTCTATCCTACATCTGGATTATTATGGTGATTCTGGGAATGCACTCAACTGAAGGTCGTCACAAGGCCTTTTCCACCTGTGCTGCTCACCTTACTGTGTTCTTGCTATTTTTTGGCAGTGTGGCTGTCATGTATTTGAGATTCTCAGCCATCTACTCAGTGTTTTGGGACACAGCAATTGCTGTCACCTTTGTTATCCTTGCTCCCTTTTTCAACCCCATCATCTATAGCCTGAGAAACAAGGACATGAAAGAGGCTATTGGAAGGCTTTTCCACTATCAGAAGAGGGCTAGTTGGGCTGGGAAATAGATACAGATCCTGGAGACTCTAAAAAGTCTCTTGGAAGAGCAAAATTTCACTGTTTACTTATCTTTTCCATGTCGACCCTCTTTTCGTATTGCTACAGCTACTTGTTCTATTATTTTTTAAAAGAATGATAAACTGCTATCAGGGGAAAACCCCACCCCCAATATTTATCATGGGTTCTTTTCTTTCTATTTCCCTAAGCATCTCGGCTGGTTTGAGAAACAAAGGGAAAGAGTACAAGAGAGAGAAATTTTAAAGCTGGGTGTCCGGGGGAGACATCACATGTTGGCAGGTTCCATGATGCTCCCTGAGCCATAAAACCAGCAAGTTTTTATTAGCAATTTTCAAAAGGGGAGGGAGTGCACGAATAGGGTGTGGGTCACAGAGATCACATACTTCACAAGGTAATAAAATATCACAAAGCAAATGGAAGCAGGGCGAGATCACAGGATCACCGGATGGGGCAAAATTAAAATCGCTAATGAAGTTTCGGGCACGCATTGTCATTGATAACATCTTATCAGGAAACAGGGTTTGAGAGCAGATAATCCGACCAAAATTTATTAGGCAGGAATTTCCTCATCCTAATAAGCCTGGGAGCGCTACAGGAGACTGGGGCTTATTTCATCCCTTCAGCTTTGACTGTAAAAGGCAGCCGCCTTAAGGGGGCCGTCTATAGACCTACCCTCAGGGTGCATTCTCTTTCTCAGGGATGTTCCTTGCTGAGAAAAAGAATTCAGTGATATTTCTCCTATTTGCCTTTGAAAGAAGAGAAATATGGCTCTGTTCCGTCTGGCTCCCTGGCAGTCAGAAGTCTTCTCTCTCTTGTTCCCTGAACATTGTTGTTATCCTGTTCTTTTATCAAGATGTCCAGATTTCATATTGTTCAAACACATACACTCTACAAAACAATTTGTGCAGTTAACGCAATCAACACAGGGTCCTGAGGAGACATTCATCCTCTTCAGCTTACGAAGATGATGGGATTAAGAGATTAAAGACAGGCATAGGAAATCACAAGGGTATTGATTGGGGAAGTGATAAGTGTCCATGAAATCTTCACAATTTATGTTCAGAGATTGCAGTAAAAACAGGTGTAAGAAATTATAAAAGTATTAATTTGGGGAACTAATAAATGTCCATGAAATCATCACAATTTATGGTCTTCTGCCACAGCTTCAGTCGGTCCCTCCGTTTCAGGTCCCTGACTTCCCGCAACAAACTGCTGTATACAGGCTGTGGATGGTAAGTGGATGGCCCGTTTTCGTCAATGCCCATACTATGCTTGTGGTAGCTGAAGCAGTATAGATGGACTCTCTTGCTTTTAACACAGGTTGGCTTCCTCCTTGCACTCTAGCAGCGAGGCTCCTGCTAGTCTCTTCAGTGATGTGACATGCTAGTGGAGCCGGGAAGCAGAATAGAAGAGGTATGACAGACAAGAAAGTTCTGAGAATTGCTACTGCTAACTTCCCCAATACCCTTTCTGGAAATGCATCCCCTGTCATTTGGCATTCCATATAAATAAATCGTTTCCTGATACTAGAGATTGGTCTTCTCCACTTTTAGCTCATTTAATTCCCAAACTCATTTCAGCAAACGTGAACTGATTATGTA
>NW_012101043.1:406442-410443 GCF_000951045.1 Mandrillus leucophaeus
CAATCAACACAGGGTCCTGAGGAGACATTCATCCTCTTCAGCTTACGAAGATGATGGGATTAAGAGATTAAAGACAGGCATAGGAAATCACAAGGGTATTGATTGGGGAAGTGATAAGTGTCCATGAAATCTTCACAATTTATGTTCAGAGATTGCAGTAAAAACAGGTGTAAGAAATTATAAAAGTATTAATTTGGGGAACTAATAAATGTCCATGAAATCATCACAATTTATGGTCTTCTGCCACAGCTTCAGTCGGTCCCTCCGTTTCAGGTCCCTGACTTCCCGCAACAAACTGCTGTATACAGGCTGTGGATGGTAAGTGGATGGCCCATTTTCGTCAATGCCCATACTATGCTTGTGGTAGCTGAAGCAGTATAGATGGACTCTCTTGCTTTTAACACAGGTTGGCTTCCTCCTTGCACTCTAGCAGCGAGGCTCCTGCTAGTCTCTTCAGTGATGTGACATGCTAGTGGAGCCGGGAAGCAGAATAGAAGAGGTATGACAGACAAGAAAGTTCTGAGAATTGCTACTGCTAACTTCCCCAATACCCTTTCTGGAAATGCATCCCCTGTCATTTGGCATTCCATATAAATAAATCGTTTCCTGATACTAGAGATTGGTCTTCTCCACTTTTAGCTCATTTAATTCCCAAACTCATTTCAGCAAACGTGAACTGATTATGTACATGATGTGTTACAGAATTTTAGACCCCAAGGGGTTCCACAAAAATTAATAACAATAACAGTCTACTACATGTCTTGAGCACATTACTATTTAAAATATTTTCACAGGTATAAATCCTCTTGAAATCTAAAATACCCTGAAGTAAATGGGTCAGGGATCACTATTATTTAAATCTTGAAACTAAAGCTCACAGAATAATGACTTGCCTAAGGTCATATATATAGTGACAGAGCTGGGATTTAACCTTAGGTACTCTACTGTATTCTCTGTCCCCAATAAATATATAAGTTTGTGTAATTTACTTGATGTTCAAAAAGCTAAATTATGCAAACTTCTTTTCCCCCAAGTTTAATGAAACCTTACCAGTTTTCAATGAGTCCTAGGAGTTAATCATTCTTTCCTCCATGAATTCCCCAGCCCTCATGTGATTGTGGCATCATGGAAAGACTATGGGACAAGAAGATTTAAGGACCGTATTTTATACCTTTTTCTGACACTAAGTTGTGCCATTTTGGATGATCCACTTAATTTGCTGGCCTTTAGCTTCCTCTATAATTATGTGGTTGGATTAGATCAGTGATTGCTCAAACCGATCATTAACATTTGTGGTTCAGAAAATCTGAAAGTGAAGCCTGGCCTTTTGCATTTCTAAAAATCTCCCAGAAAATTCAGATGATTGGTAAGATTTAGGAACAGCTGTGCTGGATGATCACTAAGATCATTTCTAGTCCTGAGGCTATTTAATACTCATTTTTAACAATTTCCTAACGTGTTATCTCATTTATCATGAACAATTCTATTTAATAAATATGAACTTTTTACATGAGAAACATGATACACAGAGTTGCAATAACTAGTCCAAGTACACAGAGATAATTATTTTGAATCTAAGGCAGAAATTCATTATGTCTGGTCCCAGAGCCATGTCTTTATTGACCATGATCTCATACCTAGTTCACAGGCTTTCATCCTAATCCCTAAACTTAAGAAAAGTTCTAAAGGAAATATGGTATTCAATAAGTAAATGCAATGACAAATTATCATACGTTAAGTGGTGAAAGGGTTTATTCTTCGAGTCATCAAGATTTATTTATTTTTTAAAAGTTTGAGTAGAAATTCTATGGCACCCTGTTAGGTGCAGAGGATTCACTTAGTGGCTATCATATGAGTGGTCTTGCCTTTGGAGGCCTTGGAGTCTAATGAATCATTATTGCTGCTATTAATAAGAATGTCATTACCCATAAAATTTAATGTTTTTCTTGTCATGAGATGAGATAATCCCTATGGACTCATTGTTCCCAACCCTAGGCCATTTTATTTCCTCTAAACCTTCTGAAGTTTTTTTGTGTGTGTTTGAAACCTCTTTAGATGTGTACCGTTTTTAATTCTCTTCTCTCTCTCAACCCTGCACATTGATTCTTTTCACAAAGATATCCTTAACCTTTATGACTGAACCTCAGAAATAATTATTTTTTAATACTGTTGCCCCCAGCTTCTCAACCTGGTTCCAAACTACTGCAGTCTTTAAGAAAGATTCCTCACACTAATATCTCTGGCACTGATTTTAGGACCAATATTGGCCCTTATTTTGATATGTTTTTTTTTTTCTTTTTGTTTCTCTTGCTATTAATATAGTTTTGTTTGTCCCACATCTCTCATTAGACTAAGTAGGGGTTCACTTATAGCAGAAACGTTTTCTCATCCTTCTGATTGCCAGAACACAGTATATAATTCTGCAGATTATCTGTCAACTATCCAAGCTTTGTTCTTGGCTAGTGCACCAACTGACTGACAGGTTGGGCTGGCTGAGAGAATTGGTGGATCAAGGCCTGTGGGAAGAAATGAGATAGAGTGAGAAGGGTCAGCCTTTGAGGTCAATGATAAGCAATGCACATATCGGCCTCAGATAACAGAAGGAGAAGGAGTAAAGAATGGAAAACTTGCCACCCAAGTGGAAACAGAACTCAAAGGAGCCAGGCTAAAATAATAAGTCTATCCAGATCCTTCAGTACTTTATTTTTAGGTACCCCTCTTAATTTCTTCTTAGTGCCAGCCTTAGTTCAGTATAGGGCTCTCTCCTATTAGTTTGGCATTCTTACCTTTTCCTTAAGGTCATCTGTGTAAAAGAATAGTCATTTGTCCTCATTTGCTCTGAACCTGAAGTTACCTTGGAAGATATCTAGTTCTGTCTTTAGGTCTTTGAAGAATCACCACACTGTCTTCCACAATGGCTGAACGAATTTACACTCCCATCTACAGTGTATAAGCATTCCTTTTTCTCTACAGTCTCGCTACCATCTGTTATTTTTTGATATTTTAATAATAGCCATTCTGACTGGTGTGAGATGGTATCTGTTCATGTTCTTTGCCTACTTCTTAATCAGGCTGTTTGTTTTCTGTTGTAAATTTGTTTAAGTTCCTTATAGATGTTGGATATTAGACCTTTGTCAGATGCATATATACCCAAAGGAATATAAAGCATTTTTTTTATAAAGACACATGCACATGTATGTTCACTGAACCACTATTCACAGTAGTAAAGGCATGGAATCAACCCAAATGCCCATCAATGATAGACTGGGTAAAGAAAATGTGGTACATACACACCATGGAATACCATGCAGCCATGAAAAGGAATGAGACCATATTCTTTGCAGGGACATTGATGGAGTTGGAGGCCATTATCCTCAGCAAACTAACACAGGAACAGAAAACCGAGTACTGCATGTTCTCTCTTATAAGTGGGAGCTAAATGATGAGAATACATGGATGTATGGAGGGGAACAACACACATTGGAAATTTCCAGAAAGTGGAGAGTGAGAGGAGGGAGAGGAGCAGAAAAAATAACTAATGGGTGCTAGGCTTAATCCCTGGGTCATGAAATAATCTGTACAACAAACGTCTATGACACAAGTTTACGTATATTACAAACCTGCACATGTACCCCTGAACTTAGAATAAAAGTTAAAAAAAGACATCTATTTTTTTCTACATCTAAATATGTGAACTCCTCATCAGCATATGACAAAAAAGGTAATTTAGCCTCTGCTTGAACATTTAACTAAGGTGGCTTTCCCATTGTTAACTAGTTCCAATAACCAGAAAGCTTCTCTTTATTAGAGTAGACTTAAGGTCTCATTAAGACTGAGAACTTCAAAATCCTAATGTCTAAAGATTAATCATGGCTTTTCCACTAACCAGCTTTACAACCTTGAAAACTGACACAGGTGTTCTGGGTCTTAATATTTCTATCTATATTATGGGAGTTTCATAGATTGTAAAGACTATATATATAATATATGTTATATATATA
>NW_012101043.1:412253-429779 GCF_000951045.1 Mandrillus leucophaeus
TTTTTTTTTCTTTTTGTTTCTCTTGCTATTAATATAGTTTTGTTTGTCCCACATCTCTCATTAGACTAAGTAGGGGTTCACTTATAGCAGAAACGTTTTCTCATCCTTCTGATTGCCAGAACACAGTATATAATTCTGCAGATTATCTGTCAACTATCCAAGCTTTGTTCTTGGCTAGTGCACCAACTGACTGACAGGTTGGGCTGGCTGAGAGAATTGGTGGATCAAGGCCTGTGGGAAGAAATGAGATAGAGTGAGAAGGGTCAGCCTTTGAGGTCAATGATAAGCAATGCACATATCGGCCTCAGATAACAGAAGGAGAAGGAGTAAAGAATGGAAAACTTGCCACCCAAGTGGAAACAGAACTCAAAGGAGCCAGGCTAAAATAATAAGTCTATCCAGATCCTTCAGTACTTTATTTTTTAGGTACCCCTCTTAATTTCTTCTTAGTGCCAGCCTTAGTTCAGTATAGGGCTCTCTCCTATTAGCTTGGCATTCTTACCTTTTCCTTAAGGTCATCTGTGTAAAAGAATAGTCATTTGTCCTCATTTGCTCTGAACCTGAAGTTACCTTGGAAGATATCTAGTTCTGTCTTTAGGTCTTTGAAGAATCACCACACTGTCTTCCACAATGGCTGAACGAATTTACACTCCCATCTACAGTGTATAAGCATTCCTTTTTCTCTACAGTCTCGCTACCATCTGTTATTTTTTGATATTTTAATAATAGCCATTCTGACTGGTGTGAGATGGTATCTGTTCATGTTCTTTGCCTACTTCTTAATCAGGCTGTTTGTTTTCTGTTGTAAATTTGTTTAAGTTCCTTATAGATGTTGGATATTAGACCTTTGTCAGATGCATATATACCCAAAGGAATATAAAGCATTTTTTTAATAAAGACACATGCACATGTATGTTCACTGAACCACTATTCACAGTAGTAAAGGCATGGAATCAACCCAAATGCCCATCAATGATAGACTGGGTAAAGAAAATGTGGTACATACACACCATGGAATACCATGCAGCCATAAAAAGGAATGAGACCATATTCTTTGCAGGGACATTGATGGAGTTGGAGGCCATTATCCTCAGCAAACTAACACAGGAACAGAAAACCGAGTACTGCATGTTCTCTCTTATAAGTGGGAGCTAAATGATGAGAATACATGGATGTATGGAGGGGAACAACACACATTGGAAATTTCCAGAAAGTGGAGAGTGAGAGGAGGGAGAGGAGCAGAAAAAATAACTAATGGGTGCTAGGCTTAATCCCTGGGTCATGAAATAATCTGTACAACAAACGTCTATGACACAAGTTTACGTATATTACAAACCTGCACATGTACCCCTGAACTTAGAATAAAAGTTAAAAAAAGACATCTATTTTTTTCTACATCTAAATATGTGAACTCCTCATCAGCATATGACAAAAAAGGTAATTTAGCCTCTGCTTGAACATTTAACTAAGGTGGCTTTCCCATTGTTAACTAGTTCCAATAACCAGAAAGCTTCTCTTTATTAGAGTAGACTTAAGGTCTCATTAAGACTGAGAACTTCAAAATCCTAATGTCTAAAGATTAATCATGGCTTTTCCACTAACCAGCTTTACAACCTTGAAAACTGACACAGGTGTTCTGGGTCTTAATATTTCTATCTATATTATGGGAGTTTCATAGATTGTAAAGACTATATATATAATATATGTTATATATATAATCATATATACATATAAAAATACTGAGCACAGTGGCTATAATGTTTAGCAGTTATTTTTTACTATTGTTATGAGACAAAAATTACTTATAGGGCCAACATGTTGGAAAAGTCCAGAGGATGCTATTAAATCTTTAGTTTCTGCTTTCTGAAATCCTAGTAGCAATAGCTGAGTTCCCCAAATTTCACAAAATGACTTTCTCAGGGCCAAGAACTGAAACCGTTACATAATATTTTGATACAAACAAAACAGCAATTTACCATTTCACAGGTAGAAAATGCTATGGTTCATGCCTGTAACACCAATTATTTAGGAGGCTGAGGAGGGAGGATTGCTTGAGGCCAGGAGTTTGAGGCTGCAGTGATCAATACACTCCAACCTGGTCAACAGAGTAAGACCCCAACTCCAAAAAAAAAAAAAAAATAGAAAGAAATAGAGTCCCATTTATGATGCAGCATTGTTCCTTCATGTTAGAAATTTATTAACTTTCATAAGACACAGTTATTTTTATTTTGGACTTGGAAAATTATCAGTCTTGTAATTGAATGCTTTAGTGAAAGAGTCAAAAACTCTCAGAGTATGGGGTTAAACGATGCTTCTCTAAAACTGGGGCAAAGAACATCATTCTCTCAGTTTAAATCATTTTCTTTAAACAGGGAGTGAAGTTCCAAGGAACAAAGCACCCCTGGCAGCCGCTCAGCCACTGCATTTTTGTTTCCAAACCCATAACCTGGTTGTTATGTTTTAAACTATTACTTTTATATCTTAGTCCTTTTCCTTTCCTTCCCTGGTCCTTTTAAAGATTAGAGAAACCTAGCCTGGAAGGATGAATACTTTTCTTAATTCAGAGTCCCTGACTCTGACTTACTCAATAGTTTTGACAAGTTGTTTCATCTACCAAGTTCTGAATTTCTAATATTTCAGAATAGATACAATAGTTGCTATGCATGCTTTCATAAAAATGGCTAACTGACTTATTCTTCAGTTTTCAGTTTAAATGCAACTTTCTCAAGGAAAGAATGCATGTTTATCTTAATACTACTTCCTGCAATTATAATTAATTATAACTAATTATAAATTAATTGTAATTTTAACATTTATATTCTCAACTCTTTTAAAACACCCTAAAGATAGGACCTGGACATATATATGTCTTGTTTATTGCTTTTGTAGGGCTGACACTGCGTCTGATATATAGTAAGAGCTAAATAAATGTGTTAAATTTAATGTATGGATGGATGAATACCTTTAAAAGTGTGGTGTTAAAAATATTTTGTGATCTTCTTAGGAAGTTCTATAGAATTCAAAGATTTCTTGTAGCTAATATTTGATCCTCCATTCGTGGAAGGACACATAAAGAATACATAATATTAGCTATTAATTAAATCCCCAGATCTTTCATATGCTATACTTTAGAATTATTTTTCACATGTTTCAAGAAATAATTAGCCATCTCTTAAATAAAGAAATGGTCTAACGTAAAAGTAATCCTATTTCTTGCCACTGACTCGACTCCCATACTTTCTTACATTACACTGGGCATAGATATTAGGACCACTAAGACAGGTACATGAAACTTGTCCAAACAGAACTGTGACAAACTATACTTTTCAAGTACACTATACTTGTATACTATACAAGTATTCCTTCTGGCTAGTTTGCTCCTTTCCTTTGGGGAAAACACCTGGAAAGTATTTTTGTTTATTTGTGTTTTACTAGATATTGTTCTAAGACTCAGAGTAATGATGAGAGGTCTTGCAGAATAAAATAAAAATAAGTCCTTATTTATTTACTATCACCTACATGTCAGACACTGTACACTGTGGTTTACAAATCTTAACACTAATATTCAAAAGACTCTTCAAGAAAATATCGTTATCAAATAATGAAATTAAGACTCAGAGATGCTAAGTTACTTTCTAAAGATTAAGTATTTAGCAAGTGACTGAACAAAATATGATTTAAATCCAGATATATGTGAGTTCAAAAAACATGCTTTTTTCTACTGTATCAGTCTTCTCCACATGAAATGATTACAAGTGGTACAAAAAACATCATGAATTTCATATTCTAAATTGTATTTAGCACATTTTGTTTAGGACATGACTGACTATATTTACATTAAGTCAAGTAAATTTGAAAAATGCCTCTATATATATAATAGGTAAGATACAAATTTTAAAAAATCCTAAGTATGATACATAAACATCTGAGTTTTGAAAATCACTGCACCACATCATGTTGAAGGGATGTGTACTTTCCCTAGTGTCTGGTCTCAAACCGAATGTGGCTCCAGCAGACAGTATGAAGGTCGCTGTAACACTGAAAGTCAGTCAGCACTTGCTGCAGCTGCACCACCCCACATAGAAAAGCACTGAATTTTTGGTTTCTCGTCTCTGGCCACTGTTGATCCCTGCGGTCACCATACCCTCAGGTCCAGCCTTGGCCTACTCCCAGCCCCAACTCATGCCAATATCCCAATTCTCTTTAGCTGCCTCCTCATAGCCTCCTTGATCTCCTTGTTGCGCAAGCTGTAGATGAAGGGATTGAGGAAGGGTGTGAGCACTGAGTAGACCACTGCCAGGGCCCGGTCATAGTCCAGTGAGTAACTCTTCCTCAGCCGCACATACATGGAGAGAATGCTCCCATAGAAGACGAGAACCACAGTGAGGTGGGAAGCACACGTGGAGAAGGCCTTCCTCTTGCCGGCAGCTGAGGGAATTCTGAGCACTGTGCAGATGATCCGCACATAGGAGCAGAGGATCAGCAAGAAGGTGGCTAGGATCTTGCATGAATTTATAACAAAATCTACTAGGACATTTATAGACGTATCAGTGCAAGCCAAACTCAGTAGAGGAGGGAAATCACAAAAGATGTGCTGAATGCGATTGGGGCCACAGAATGGGAGGCGTGAAATCAAGGAAATTTCAACTACTGGCCCAGCCAAGCCTCCCAACCAACAGCCAATGGCAATCTCTGCACAGAGTGTTGGGGTCATGAGGGTTGGGTAGTGGAGGGGCCGGCAGATGGCTAAATACCTATCGTAGGCCATAGCTGTCAGGAGATAGCACTCAGTTGCTCCAAGGGAGTGAAAGAAATAGATCTGCAGGAGACACCCAGAGAACGAAATGGTCTTTTTCTCACTGAGCAAGTTTGCCAGCATCTTAGGGATGGTGGCAGCTGTATAGCCAAGCTCTGAGAAGGAGAGAATGCTGATAAAGTGGTACATGGGTGTGTGAAGCTGGGAGTCCAGGCAGACCACCAGGAATATCAGCAGGTTTCCCAACATAGTTGTGAGATAAACGAGAAGCAACAGGAGAAAGAGATAAATCTGGACTCCCTGGAGATGGGGGAAGCCCAGGATGATGAATTCTGTTACCTGGCTCCAGTTCCCTGTGTCCATTGCTCACCATTCATGTCCCTAGATGTGAAGTGTGGAAGGACAGGAAAGAAAGTTGAACTATAGAGGTTCTAACAAGAAGGTAACCCTCAAATTACTATTGCCCTCCCTTCACTCACCTCCAAAGTAAAACCCTCTCAATAAATGCTTTGAGAGGTCAACATTTCAATTCCATGCGTCCCTGCCCTTCCTGTCAACAGCCTCCTTCAGACTATTCACCTTTATGTTTAGTCTTCCCTGACTAACACAGCTCATTTTTGGCCTTCCTAATCCATCCTGTAACCCAGTTGATTTTCTCAGTAGAATCTATATAGATTTTAGAAATTTAAGTGTTTCTAATCCAAGGTATATATTAACATTTATACATATTGTTCGTCTAAGATATAAATCATCATTTATACTGATAATATATTGATACTGTACTGGACCAAATATATATAATTTGAATATTATTTTCTAACTTCTTATTTTAATTTGTTTTCTTCTTCAACTTTCTGGCTACCAAAGAATCAACTATTTTCCCTTCTGCTCCCTCCTATTCCTTTATGAGAACTCAGGTCTGCTAGCATCTTTCAGGGGCATGTAGGTCAGAATTTAGACCTCTTTTGGACACTGGTGAGAGCTCCAGTCAAAAATAAGAAGGTTGTAGTAAATAAAAGAGCCAAAGAAAGACAGGAGGAAAATCTATATTTCTGCATTTCAACTTCAGACTGTGGCCACTTCATCAATTCTTCCTGCCATTTCCCCCTCTATCAACTTCAAATGCTCTTTTCTGGTTTATTGCTTCTGTAGATATTACATATACATGCTCTGCTGTGTTGAGGTCCATGTAACAACAATTGAGTATTTTCAGTACTCTAGGTATTATACTTAGAACAGGGACTAAACAGGTAAATAAAATGTGGCACCTGATGCTAACAAACTAATATTCTAATACAGAGTATAGAGAAACAACTATTATACAACTCTTTCATGGAATACTCTATCAACGTAAAAACCTGCTATTATTCTCATTTACTAAACAAACAAAAAAGCAAGAGCCTTAAATTCTTTCTCTTTACTCATCCCACAGCCACTGCTCTATTTCTATGTCCCTAAAAGAAAACTCTTCCAAGAGTCGGCTATATGCATTGCCTTTAATGTCTCTCTTTAAGTTCCTTCTTAAACCCACTCTAATTAGATTTGCACTGCCACCACTCCATTAAAACCTCCTTTCTCATAGACATTAATTATCTAAGATTTCCTGGATCCAACGGTCATTTCTCACTCTTCAGCTTATTTCCACTATCTATGTATCTTGACAGTGTTGATTTATCCTGCCTGTTCACACACTTCCTTCACTTGATTCTCAGGGTACTATACTTTTGGTTACTTTCTATCTTATTAGTCATTCTTTCTCATTCTGCATCATTAGTTTCTCCTCCATGCCCCACCCTTTCAATGTCACAGTGCCCATGGTCCATGTTTAATCTTTTCTTTCCTCTTCTATATAAACTCAAATCATCTGCTAATACCATCCAATACCAGAGCTTTAAACACTATAAATGTGTTGAAGACATCTAAATCCATAATCTCAGGCAATATTTTTCTCCCCTACTCCAGACTCATATATTTCACTACCTACTCACATCTCCTCTTGTGAGTCTAAGAGCCATCTCAAACTGAACTCCTGGGGGCTCTACCCCTAGTCTTCCCCATCACAAATGATGGCAATTGCAATCTTCCAACTGACAGACTAAACTCCTGCAGTCATCCTTGTTTCTGTCTTTCTCTCATATATCCAGGAACTGACTGTGTTTTACCACCTTGGTCCAAGTCACTTTTATCTTACCTCTGTTACTGTAATTGACTCCTAACAGATCTCCCTACTTGCATTTGTCCACTTGTAGCCTCATCTTAACACAGCAGAGTGATCCTGTTAAATTTTAAATTAGGTTCTGCGTTTCCATTGATCAAATGTGTTCAGTGACATATCTTTTAACAACCTTTGCTGTAGCTCTTTCCTTCTTCTTGAATCTCTTTCACCATTTGGATAGCTCTTTCATTGATTTTATCTTTGCTCAAATTTCACCAGCTCAACTACCTGGGCCACCCTATATAACAGCAGTGTGCCTCCATCCTTACATCCATATTCCGTACTGCTATTGCCTTTCTCTACTTAACTTTTAACTTTTTTTCCAGAGGACTTATCGTGTTCTAACCTGTAAAATGTACTTATTTCTTATTCCTATTGTTTATTGATTCTCTCCTCTTTGAGAGTATAAGTTCCTTAAGGGCAAAGGTTTTTTTCTTTTCTATTTTGTTTACTGGTGTATGTCAAGTCCTTAGAGCCATGTCTGAAATATAGTTACAACAACTCAATAAATATTTATGTAATTAATATGCAAATCAATTAAGATAACTGCTAATTTGCATATGTAGTAGGAGTTACGAGCCATGGGCTGGATATGGAGATAAATCAGGAAAATTTCATAGAACACATACTTTATTATTATTATTATTTTTGGAGACAGCATCTCACTCTATCACCCAGACTGGAGTGCAGTGGCAGGATCTCTGCTCACTGTAGCCTTGACCTCCCTGGCTCATGCAATCCTCCCGCCTCTGCCTTTGCAAGTAGCTGGGACTACAGGTATGCGCCACCACGCCTAGCAAATGTTTGTGTTTTTAGTAGAGACAGGGTTTAGCCATGTTGCTCAGGCTGGTCTTGAATTCCTGGGCTCAAGTGATCCGTCTGCTTTGGCCTCTAAAAGTGCTGGGATTACAGGCATAAGCCACCTTGCCTTGCCAGAATATATAATTTTTATTTGAAGTGAATAAAGTGTCAGAATTTTTTAGATGGAAAAATGAAAAAACAGTATTTGAAACAAAAGGGAGTGCTTGTGCAAAGGCCAAGAGTTACGAAAGACACCGAGTCTTCTCTTTCTGCCTTCCAGTCTTCTTATCACTTCTTCCCTCTCCAGGATCCTAAAATTCATCCAGACTAACTTTGTTTACTCTGATTTTTCTTGGCATTTTTCTAAACCTAGGGAGCATGTCCATCCCATACACAAAAACCTTTCTCAATACAAGACTTAATATAGGATGTTTCTCTACTAAGATTCCAGAGAACTACTTCTGGGCCAAACTTTTATATGGATGATTTTGCTGTAGCACAATTGCTTTATTATCCAAAATTTCTTTGTCTTAGTTTTTCTCACTGCATATCCATGTCTATCCACTGCCCAATTCTGCCTTCTGTTTCCTTCGAGTCTTGGATGCATACCTGCCTTCTATAAAGGATTATCCCTAAATGTCTACTTCTTCTCAGACCCTTATTTTCTAGATGTTCTACATTCCTTCCCTTCTAAATATAAATAAAAGGTTCTATTCTAGAGCTGCCTCTTTCCTTCTCTGGCCTCCAGTCCCACTCACAGATGAGTTGTCTAGACTCTGAACCCTTAACTAAATTTTCAGATCTACATGGATGGCTGGTCAGAAGATTGAATATGAGAAACCAGTATCTTGTCCTCTCCTTTCTAAGAAGGTAAAGTTTCCACATAACTCCAAAGACTTATTATCACACTATACATTGTATCATCACTCATTAATGACCAGCTATTGTTCCCTCCCTCCATACTCTGCCTAAGCAATCAAAGTCATCAGGATCAGATCAAGTATTATTTTCCATGGAAAACTAGCACCCCCAACTCCCTCATCTTACAAGTTCAAAATTCTCAGAGGTTTGGACCATTTCCTTGTCTTCTTCACACCCCCTTTAAGATGGCAAAAATACTGATGGTTTTCCCTTTTTTTAAAAAAAAAATACTTTTATTATTTCTAATTATGATTGTAACTTCTAGTACTGATAAACCTTAAGTTAGTGTTGAAAAAAGCTTTAGGAACTATGCCTCTCCAGTGGCCCCCATAATTTTGGATTTCATTGGATTGTTAGAATATCTTAAATGTATTATATATTTCCAACAGTTCATAAAAAGAAAAGACTTTTAAATATCACAAAAAGGAAGGCTAAAATAGAAGGATAAATCATGTGTATCAAACTTCATATTGTACTTATGTTTCTAATTTTGATTCAGCCCAGCAAAAACTGATATCTTCTCACTCATAAAGGAATTCATGTCCCCACAAATGGGCATCCACCCTCTGCCTGGATTTACAGCACTGGAAGCTTCCTGACCCATAAGACAGTTCTCTCCATTTTTGAAATGCTTTAGTTTACAACTGTCCCTTCCAATGACCAGAAACCTGGCTTTCACCATTATTCTTTGCTTTGCTCTGTGATACAACCCTACTGCTCTGGCCCAGAGTCATGTTTTTAAATACTCTTTTCATCACCATTATAGCAATTTCAGTGTTTGCCAAGTGAGTTTCTGTATTTAGCCTAGACTCCTTTGTTTGCAGTGTACCCTCTCTAGAAATACACTTTATCTTTTATCAATCTGAAGACACTTGAACCATTTTCTAGCTCAAGTCTATTATTTTTTCCCCTAACCATCTAAGTTAAATACTGTTCTTTCACACTTCTAAATTCTCAGTAGTACTTTCTCACTGTCCCCCCAAATATATCCTGTAATGCACTGCAATTATTTTCCATGCATATGTCTTATCACTCCAAAGCAACTCTCTGTGAGCTTCTTGAAATTAATGAGGAAATTTCATACCATGTCGTACCTCCTAGAGTACTTAGCACAATGCCTGATATATCAAAGTTATGGTGGGTAATGAAAAAGAGGGTGATCAAGATGACTTGTGTATCTCTTCCGCTCATCGGTTACTCATCTACTCCCATTTCCTGATATTGGAATCAGGGCTCTCTTAAAACCTACCACATATACAAATTTACATTTATCTTACTTAGGTCCATTGAAATCCTAGTTTATTCCCCTAATTCTAGAAAGCTTTTAGAATATATGCCTTGAATTATTTTCTTCAGATACCACAGCTGCATTATTCATAGTTCATAATTGTTTAGGCATAGGGCCAAAGATCTGGGGGTGAGAAGGGGGATACAATTTTAGAGATTATCTCACTCAATGTCTTCATTTAAAAAAAACAAACAAACAACAACCAAAAAAACTGGGATCCAGAAAGGGGAGAAGACTTGTTCCAGTTTACACAGTTAATTAAAAATATAGTCAATTTACTAATTTTAAAGCCAGACTCTTCACTATAGCATTTGAAAAGCAGAATAACTGTTTTTTAAAATAGTTTCTGTGTTTGAATTATGTGTTTTATGGACCCTGATTATTCAAAACCTCTCCATATTTCTGAATCTTCTAGGTCTCTTAGTGATCAGGCTAAGAAGGAATGTGAAGATGAAAATACTTGCTTGATAAAGTCTTACCTAGAGATTGATGCTGGGGAGGGCTCTGCTACAGCTTAACTCTGGAAGCCCGGCCACTGCTCAGAGTCTAAAATTCAAAGAGAACTTCCTGCTCACTTCCTATGTGTCATTTGCAGTATTATACCCAGCCACTCCAGGGGCCTGGAGGGGTTGAAGTTTATCACTTTGATGGAACCTGTGGGAATAAGTTAAACCATAAAACAAATTCTTCTCCCATAAAACCTGGATTCTTGATAGGGTTCTTACAGAGGCAGAAGCCCATGGGCCTTCTGAGCAGACCTCCTGGGGTCACTAAAGTGCTCTCTCAGGAAGGGAACTGACATACAGCAAGTTCATTAGCTAGTAGTCCTTCATTACCTATTAGTTACTACAACAATAACTACCAGTCCAAGTTGAGATAGAACATGTCTCAAGGCAATTACTTCCTTTAGTAAATAACAATAACTGGTGTGAAAACTAGGTTCAAATGGGTTCCTGTATTGCATGACTTGGGAGTAAGCATACAACTTTCAATTATGATAGGATCTTTATAAAATGTAACTGACCTTCTCTGACCCTGAAAGCATGAGGACAGGGAGACACGGAGGACATAAATACCATTAAGGCCGACTTCTCATCTTGTCTGTTGCTCATATTTAGAGCAGTTATATGTTGTCTTACACACTGCATTCTCCTCTCCACTCTAATGTTACCTGCTCCATAAAGAGTGCTGCTTCAGAACCCTGGATTTCAGTTCCAGCCATTCTTCCAAATACTTATGTGACATTAGGCACTTCATTAAGCCTTGGTTGGCAATACTGCCAGAAGGGTGGATTTTAAATATTCTTGCCACAAAATAAAAATGATAAGTACTATATGTGAGGTGATAAATATGTTAATTAGCCTAATTTGAGCATTCCATTCTGCATACATGTATCAAAACATCACATATATAATTGTCAGATAAAAATTTTTAAAAGTATAAAGAAGATTTACTTTCCTCATATAAAAGTAATAATCAAATGTGATAATGTAAAAAGGTACTTACAAACTATAATATAAACTATGAGAAGAATTAAATAATTTTTGTCACTTTCCCCATCCCACCCACACTTTCAATATTCTTCATCCAAGTTTATATTTTTTTTCTATCTCCTACTTTCTTTCTGGAAGATTTTTTTTTTTCAAACTGAGTTGCAAGTATTTAATGTTTTGTTTGTGGTAAATAGATTTTTAACTAATAACATAATTTTTGAGTCAAAGTATTATTTTGTTTTTTGATTTGTATACATAGAGTTTAAGTAATAATTTTATTTACTTAATGACTAAAGGTTTATTCAAGTTTTCTAAATCCCTATAAGGCAATTAAGGGTTAAATAACCACTACTTTTTAAATTAAATTTTCCACCTTGTCAGTTTCATTTTAATTACTTCTTTTCTGTGAACTAGAATATTATCTATTCCTAAAATATGTCCATCAATTCTTCTAGAATATCATCTATCCCTAAAATATGTCCATCAGTTCTGCTACCCTCCCTCCAAATGTTATTCTGTCTCTACTTGTGTTGGGGTAAATGTTTAATGACTGACTTTCCTCTAACAAAGATTCTCTACTTCATTGAACTCTAGTTCTCTTTTTGACTAAACCTCAACCTTGGCTTACAAAATCTATAGACTGTCAGCAAAAATTATTTCATCCACCCTCCCCACCTTCCCTCCCCCACCACATGTATTAAAAGACTTAAACACTGACATAGTTTCTAAGAGCTCAAGGCCATAGATCATCCTAGCATCTCTTTAAGTGCCTGCCTGAGAAAATTCAAAGCTACCAAAATAATTTATGTCTATGTGTGTGTGTGCGTGTGTGTGTGTGTTTGTGTGTGTGTATATATTTTTATATCTGTATATTAGTGATTAAATCTGTCCTTACCGCTTTAGCGTCTGCATTGTTTAGCTTTGACATAGCCTACCATTTTTAAAAAGGCCCTGATTTATAACATTTGCTGATTGGCATAGTGCTAATACTCCCACTATATCTGATTCCAAGCTATTGGTGCCACAGAATTTCTAATAAGTTGTCAATAATTTCTCAAAAACTATGAGCAGACTTTAGCACATAACTGCCGGTCTTTTTTATGTTATCACATGACTTGAACCTGTAACTCCATTGACTTCCTCAGTACTAACTAACCTCTCACCCTCTTGTAATGTCTTTTACCACCACTGTTCACAGAAAATGACTGTATATAGCAAAAATAGTGGCAATGTACTGTGTGTTTATTTTAAAAAAATATATGATAAAATAGTGTGGATGACAGCAGGGAGGATTTGGAATAAAGGACATACATATATGTGCAAAGGTTCTCTACCTAGTTCATGAATCTGGTGAGACAAAACACATAACAAATCAAGAAAAGCAGATTTGTTACTCATAGACAGGCAGCAATGAGAAACAGAAGCCTGGGGTTCATGACAAGCCCATTCCCACAGCTCAGGAAAGCTTCCCAGACTGAATGGACTTTTACTACACATGCCCCACATTGCACCACAGCGGAGGGACCCAAAAAGCACTAGTGTTTGGAAAACAGATAGACAGTTAATTATAAACATACATTTATCATGCGTCCTAGCAATCCTACACTTATGCATTTTCTCAAATGACATTAAAATGTATGTTTACACATAACCATATCATGTTAAAAATGAATATTATCTAGAGATAGCTTACCGGCCCACCAAAGTCTGTGAGTAAAAAAATAAATACAGATCCAGAAAAGATAACCTAGTATGATGCACAGTGACTAAGTAAGGACCAGCTACCAGTATTATCCAAGGAAATTCAAAAGGCAGATGTAGACAAGTTGAGGTGGGATGTGCAGAAAACAGGTGAGTACAACTAGGGAAGACCAATGCATTCTGTGGAAGAGTGAGTTTCAGTAATGATTAGAATCATTATGTCATTGTTAAAGGCCAAATATGTTATTGACCAGGTGTGGGTAAGATTCATTACATGTTTCATTCATTACACTTGCATTGAATACTCATCCTATTTAGGTGCTGTGCTAGATTCTGGACATACAACAAATTAAAAAACTGAAATAATTTGAGACGAAATCTAGTTTATAGATGCTTGTAGGAAAGAATGACAAACTATATGTATCTATACATACATAAATGTCCACAAACACATAAATTGCCATACATATTTTGAAGAGAAGCAAAACACACTTCAGAGATAAAAATGAGTGACATAAATTAAACTGAGTGTTCAGAAGTCCTCTCAAAGCAGGCATCACTGGAAATTGATATTTGAACAGAAAAATCACACAATTAAGAGGAGTGAGCCAAATGAAATATTGGGGAAAAAACAGGGTGAAGATCCTGAAGCCAGAAAAATCCGTAATGTATTTGAAGACCTGAAAGGGTAATCAGGTAGCTAGGGAAGAGGGAGCTGAGGGAGAAGAGGTATGAGTCTATGTTGGAGAGGAAGGCAGGGAAGAATTTTGTTTAGCCTTATAAAGTATGGTGAGGCTTTGAATTTTATCTTAAGGGCAATTGAGAATTTCTCATGTTTTTATAAAATGGTATATACAATTCAGATTTCAAATACATTACTTTATATTTTGTGTGGAAAATATATTAGAATAGAATGAGAGTAGGAGAAAGGAATGTGGGTAGAATATTATTATATTAATCCAGTTGAGAGATGTTGGCAATTTACACCAGGGTAGAAACACTAAAGTGAATAAGAAATAAATTGATTCAAGAATATATTTTGTGAAAAGATTGGCATACATTAATAATTGATCACAATTATGAGTGGAAGAAAAGGAAGCAAAATAGAATATTTAAAATTTTCTAGAAGAAACACAGGGAAACAAAAGCATCAAGATTTCATGGTTAGAAATTTTAAGAAATCAATTTTGACATGTTAAGTTTTAAATTACTAAGAATTTCAATCCAGGCACTGTTGATAAGTGGGAAGTTGAATATATAAGTCTAAATCTCAGAGAAAAAATGTGGTTTGGAGATAAAAATTTAAAAGCCCTTGTGATAGACAGAGATCGTATTTAAATCCATAAGAATAACTCTGAGTATCTAGGGATATAGCACAGCAGGACAACGAAGGCTGGGAAAGACTCACCAGAAAGATAAGAAGAAAATTGGGAGGTAATGATGTCATGAGATTTAGGGAGACTTAAGGAGTAAAAGCTAAGAGAGTTGAGGAATAAAAACTGGTCGTCTGTGTCAAGAGTTCAGGAGAGAGGAAGGAAAAGAAGTTTCTGATGAATTTGGCAGCATGGAGGTCAATAATGGCCTTCACAAAATATTAGTTGGAAGGTCTGAGCCAAAATAAGATTGGAATAAGCTGAGAAGTGAACATGAAGTAAAGAAGAGGAGATATGGTGTTTTGAGAAGTTTGACTGGAAAAAGGAGCAGAGAAATTGATCTCTAGCTGGATGCATATGTGTGGCCAAGGAAATATACATGCTTATTTTTTAAAAGAAGAATGTAGATAGTAAAATATTCTTAAATGCTGACATAAGTGATCAAGTAAAAAATGGAAAAAGTAGAGATGTAGAAAATGAGAAAACCATAAAGAAATAAAGTATTTGAAGAGGTGAAAGGAAGTGAAATTCAGAGCACGTGTGATGATGGGAAGATTATTCAAGGCCAAGCTAAAGGAACATAGAACTTTTATGAATTGAACATTGAGGTGAGAAAGGACATTGGAAGAAAGTCAATGGTGAGCAACACTAGCTTTATCTCTCTTCTGGAAGATGGTCCTCCTGATGCCTTTAATGACTTCCTTGTTACGAAGACTGTAGATAATTGGATTGACCATTGGTGTTAGTACGGAGTAAACTAAAGCAAGTGTTCGGTCAAGGGTCAGTGAATAGCTCTTCTTTAGCCGCACATACATGAAGATGATGTTCCCAAAGAAGACGAGGACTACAGCAAGATGTGAGGCACAGGTAGAAAAGGCCTTCTTTCTTCCCGATGCTGTTTTTATCTCCAGCACAGCCCCAATGATCCTTGCATAAGAAAACATGATAAAGAGGAAAGTGATAAGAATTATGAAAGCATTAGTGGCAAAATCCACCAGAATGTTAGTGGACGTGTCCTTGCAGGCCAAGCTCAGCAAAGGTGGAAAGTCACAGAAAATGTGTTGGATTTCATTGTAAGCACAGAATGGGAGCTGGGAGACCAGGATGACCTCAGTAATGGGACACAGGAAGCCACAAATCCAACAAGCAGCAGCCATCTTGGCACAGAGTGTGGTGGTCATAATTGCAGGGTACTGGAGGGGCCGACAAACGGCCAGGTATCTATCATAGGCCATGGCTGTAAGAAGGTAGCATTCAGAAGCTCCCAAGGAGTGGAAGAAGTAGGTCTGAAGGAGGCATCCTGCAAAAGAAATGGTTTTCTTCTCACTGAGAATATTAGCTAGCATCTTAGGGATAGTGGTAGCTGTATACCACAACTCCAAGAAGGAAAGAACACTGACAAAGTGGTACATGGGTGTGTGCAGAGCTGCATCCAGTCGGATGACTGAGAAGATGAGCATGTTGCCACAGATGGTGAACAGGTATGCCAACAGCAGCAGGACAAAAAGCCAGCCCCTGACATAGCCCACACTGGCAAAGCCAAGGAACACAAATTCAGCCAGGCTTGAATGGTTGTGTTGATCCATGGGAGGCTGAGGTAAAGAAGGAAAGAAGAAAACATTGGATTGATATGACTGCTGAATCCATGCCAAAACTTCATTTCTCTCTCCCTCTTTTTAACTTAAAAGTAGCACTAAAATTACTACTATTACTCTCACTACTATTACTATTACTGTAAAAATAGTAATAGCTAACATTTCTTAGCACTTAACTATTCATCAAACATTTTTACAAGTGTCTTGCATTCAATATCTACTTAATTTGTATACTTCAATGAGATAAGCACCATTGTTTTGCCTATTTTGCAAATAAGAAAATTCGGGAATAGAGAGAAAGAAACAATTAGAACACTTTTCTATTTCCTATAGATACTATTTCAAGGAAACAACATTTAGACCATCCTCAAACATTCTAGCTCTGTACTATATGACTGTTCCCAAACATTCTAACTCCTCTTCCCAGGTCATAGGTTTTCCTTCAGTTAAGTCTTAAAGAGTGAATTTTGGGCATGAGATTAATATAGTAGCAAATCTTTTCTTATTGTTCAGTTCAGTTCATATTTATTGAACAAATATGTGTCAGGCAGAAAGAACATAAAATTCAGCAACGTACAGTCTCTGCCACCAGAAAGCTTACAACCCTGTAGAGAAGCAGCCATCTCAATAGGATTTGTAAAGTACGGAACACTTCAGAGTGCCTGAGAAGTGGCTCATTTCTCAGGCCCGGATGACTGAAAAAAAACTTTTAGAGGAAGCCCATAAGATGAATTTTCCAAGAAGATCTGGGATCAGCTATGTAAAAGAGAAAAAGAAATATTTCAGACAAAAATAAAAGCATTGAGCAGCAAGCAGCCCACGTTAAGGAAACACATGTTCCCCTCTATGGTAAGCAAACTGGGAAAGCTCATTCAGTGCTTTAAGACCTTAGCTCCATAGATGTAGGGCATAACTGAAGAATGTTTGCTAGATGAGTGACCTGGTCAGATGTAGACTTTTAAAACATAACTAAAATTTAGCTATTCTGACCTCAAGCTCGGAAATGAAGGTGTGAATTTGCCTTGTGGGTATTGCTGACAGGAAGATGGGTTAGGGTGGTTAGCGTGTTTGGTGTAAGAATGCAGATTCGGCCGGGTGTGGTGGCTCATGCCTGTAATCCCAGCACTCTGGGAGGCCAAGGCGGGCGGAAGTCAGGAGATCAAGACCATCCTAGCTAACACGGTGAAACCCCGTCTCTACTAAAAAATACAAAAAAACTAGCCGGGCGAGGTGGCGGGCACCTGTAGTCCCAGCTACTCCTGAGGCTGAGGCAGGAGAATGGCCTGAAACCAGGAGGCGGGGCTTGCAGTGAGCTGAGATGGCGCCACTGCACCCCAGCCTGGGCGACAGTGCGAGACTCCATCTCAAAAAAAAAAAAAAAAA
>NW_012101043.1:429859-437136 GCF_000951045.1 Mandrillus leucophaeus
TTATATAAATACAGGTGAAAAGTACATAGCTGGCTTGGTGAAATTTCATACAAAATACTATTCTAATTATTCTTAAGCAAAATGTGTAACAGATGCAAAAAGAAAACAACAACAAAAATCACAATGCAACTTTAAATGCATAAAATGGCAACCAGTGTCAGTCACACCAGACTCTGTGTAGATCATACTGCAGTTGAAGAGAACTGCTCAATTCTAGTTATCATACTGACAAACTAGTCTCTTGCTTATTTTCATCATCCTAACACTCGTCACAATGGCTGTCACATTAAAAGTATTCAATAAGATATTAATAACCAAACGAATTAATTTAAACAATTCATTTAATAATTAGTAGACCAATACTTTCCCTGCACCTCTACCACTCACCCAACACCGAGCATTTCTTTCAAACTCAAATGCCCTGCAGTAGAAATAAACTTCTCGGTTTGATATTTTAGAATATGAAATTCATTGGAAGCAGTTGACACTTAAAAGACTCTTCTTGATTCTCTTCTAACCTAAAGAGACTGTAGATTCACCTCTCCAATTACGGGAGACAGATATGTTAAAAAAGAAATTCTTGCTTCATTACATTTCATTTTCTTCCAAGTCATCGCTCTTCTTTTCTCCATCTGGGAACTGCTTCTCATCCTTCAAAATCAGATCAAATCTTAACTCCTTAAATATACTTCTACTGAATCCCTCAGAAAAAGAATTATATAGTCCTTTTCTATGCCCTCATAATATTTACATTTAGCACATTGTTACCTTTTTAACAAGTCTGTCTTCCCCATAAATTGTTAAGATCTTTGAGAGCAAATGTAGTACCTCATTAATTATTATATATTTTCCTGCTGATGCCTGGAACAATAAGCATAGAATTGTGAACTCAATTAATGTTGTATTCTAGCCTAAATTTAAGTTACATTTTCTCTGTTGCACCTGAACACATCCTTTTTTTTGTCTTCTTAGCAATTTAAAGCTTACAGTTTTCTAATAAACTTAGCTTCTCAAATTTAGTCTGGCCTCAACTTTCCCTAATCCTGTTGAAAGACACATCATTCCTCCCCCTGACTCAGAGAAATTAAATTCAAGAAATAGTTTTGATCATCTTTTGTGTGCAAGGAACTGTTGTTGGTAATGTTTCCCCTTTATACCAGTTAGATTTTCTGAAGCCAACTGTATTTGTAGATCAAGTAAGGTCTAGCAAACATAATAATTTCAGGAGCACCCTAAAGGCCTCTGGACCCCAAATTATTGCATGACCAAATGTCTTTACTCTTCCAAATAGAAAATCTGTGTAAGGCCTTCCCTAGGATAAGCATTTTCAAATGCAGCTTCTCCTGAGAGAATACAATATAAATGCCCCTCAACTTACAAAGGGGTTACAGCCAATAAACCTACCATAATGAAAATAAGTTGAAAATGCATGGAATATACCCAAACATCCTATGTTAGCCTAGCCTCCCTTACATGTGCTCAGAGAACTTGCATTAGCCTACAGTTGGGCAAAATCGTCTAACACAAAGCCAATTTTATAATAAGGTATTGAATATCTCATGTATTAATCTGTTGAATATGTATTGCTTTCATATTACTGTAAAGTAGAAAAATTGTAAGTAGAATTATCGTTCATTGGAGACTGTCTGTACCTCTTTAGATGTTCTCAATCACAGCCTCTATTTTACAAATAATTGTTTAAGAAACCTCTACTTTCTACCATCTGTGTCAGCACTTGACCAATCTGTGACAGCACACACATAAGATAATTTCTTGTCTCTCAACGTTTTAAAAGCAAATGTTTGCTAAACTCTTGGTTGTAGAATGAAGTAAGAATCAAATGGAGGGAATGGTGGACAAGATGGCCTTCAAAGTCTCTTCCAAATCTGATACTCTAAGATTATCAAAATTGAATTATTTCAAGTCCCAGTTGCTTAACTCACATTTTCACTAAACTGATTGTTGGATTTCAAAGTAGTGCCTGTTTTCAAGTCCCTTATTATCAGTCCCACCTTTGCAATCCCTGATCAATACAGTTAATGTGCCCCCTAGTTCACCTACCAACCACTGAACATCATTCAGTGTCTGCTTTGATCTTGCCTGGATCAGTATATGTGTAGGAGATGGACACTGGATCTATAAGCCCTTTCTCCTTTATAGCAAGTCTCATCCTCCTGAGGCAGAGTCCCCAGAGCTAACACTAACTGTTTTGCCACAGTGACAGAAGGAAGGGAGACCTCCAACCCCAGAGGCAGGTGAGAATCAGGCTCAGGAGAGACTCCTGGGAAGCCAAGTTTACCTCTCACCTGCAGAGGTGGGCTCAGAAAAGTCTTTCCCAAATGTTTGCTATCTCATCACCCTCCTTTGCCACTCCTATTCCCTCATCACTAGTGACTTCCGAACCTAGACTCTTGGGCTCTGGATCTGAAAACATGACCCTAATCCTCCCAACACTCTTCTCACAAACACATGCACTCTCACATTTCTTGACTCACCTCAGAAATCCAAAGAGACACTGTTTCCCCTCATCATTTTAGCCAATTACTTTTCCTGATAATGTGCTGAATCCCACCTAACACTCTTTCTTTGAGAAGCCTCTCTGATAAGAGCTGCCTGTTCTTAAAACAAACAAACTGGGGTTGTGGAGCTTCAGAAACCTTAATTTGAATTGTAGTTCCAATTAAAGACCTGTTTACCTGACCATTTGCCAAGCAACACATATTGTTCTAAGCACAATGTATGTACTAATACAGTCCTCACAATTACTCTATGAGGTTAGTATGACTGTTATTCCCATTTTACATTTGAGAAAACTGAAGTACAGAGAGTTTAATAATGTGTACAAGCTCATACAAGTGCTCTACAGAATTATAAACCCAATCACTCTGACCCCAGAGCCCATGATCATCACCTCTAAGCTCCACTGCCTCGGAAATGTTCCTAATGGTCAAAGGAGCATAACCAAGGTCACATTACCGTAATGTGTTACCTCTTTTAAAGTCTGTGCTCTTAACTACCACTCTTTACCTATGTACCCTCAGGCAGTTGTGTATTTATTTGAACCAGTATTTTATTATGTATAAATGTGTGTTGTGAGAATTAAGTAAGATAAAATGTAAACACTAACTACAGTAGTTTTAAAGTGTGTTAGTTTACATTTCCC
Source organism: Mandrillus leucophaeus (assembly GCF_000951045.1). Taxonomy (NCBI): domain Eukaryota; kingdom Metazoa; phylum Chordata; class Mammalia; order Primates; family Cercopithecidae; genus Mandrillus; species Mandrillus leucophaeus. Next base: position 433,023 of record NW_012101043.1, read on the forward strand.
ACTTCATGTTGCAGATGTAGAATACCTGTTTGGCAACTAAACTTCTTCAAATAATTAACTTTGCCTAAGTGACTTAGCATCTCACAGCCTTATTTTCTTTACCTTTAAACTGAACATATTTGGGTTGCTTTGAGAATTAAATGACAGGACAGGGCCTTCCAGCAAAATAAAGGAACATACCCATAATCTAACAAAATTAGGTTTATTGACTCACTGCAATGTGGGTGATCACACACCACTGGAGTTGTGGGACATTTCTGTAAGAGAGTGTTAGATAGAAATTATTACAGGATGTGCGCTCACATTAGGCAATTTTAGGTGAGGAGGAAGGGTTCAAGAAAGCTAAGCTTGTTCTGGATTTGGTCCTGTCAATTACTAGAAATAATTCCATGATTAGGTATCTTAATGAATCTATTTATTAAGGTAGACTAAATCTGTAATTGAGAAAGATCATATCAGTCACTCATTTTAACTAGAAAACTAAATATATTTTTCTGATTGTACAGTCTTATATGTAATTAGACAGGATTATTAAGTGGTATTTTTTTTTCCTCTCACTTCATTGTGGTCACAGAGTGACTTTGTCTGATGTTGGTATTCTGTGAGAGTATCATGAGCTAGCTTGTGTTTCACTCAGATAAAATATATAAAGAGCAAAATATAAAGTCTTGTACATAGTAAGTGATCCATAAACTTTAAGTCTCTCTCCCTCCTACCCGTCATACTCTTTTCCTTTTTAGTGTTTCTAAGATTAATTGACAATGTTCCCTATTAGAGAACTGTATTACAAAACAGTCACAATAAACATGTAGCTCTGGATTGTTCAAAATTTAGTTTTCATGAACTGAAATCCATCTCCTCGTCACTTCCCCCCTTGTCACTTCCCCTCATTGGTCCTATGGCAACTTTCTGAATCCAGCATAACACTGAGTTCTGCCAATACTAGAACCCAGCTTTCAAACTTTCAAACCCTGCCTTGATGAATTTTCTTCCAGCTAAATGGCCTCCAGCTTGTCTATAATAACCCAGGTTTCCATCTGGGTTATTAACTTTTGAGTGTTACTGTTGATTGAGTAGAGACTACTGTGACACACTCCTAGATCCTTCTCTTGAAAGCCATTTTGAAATAAACATTCTTTAGGAAAAACTACCCATCTACCTATAAATTCTCCTAACAATACTCTCATCCAAGCCACATTTTTGTTTTTCTCCCCAAAGTGTATCCAGGATATGTTCCTAAGACTGGGATCATGCAAAGAGAGCAAAATAAAAATTAAGATCCCTAGTAACAACTACATAGAGCTAGGAGAGACATTGTGCAAAGTACCTAAGGATGCTGGCTCAGAAATCAGACTCATCAGTGAGGAGATGCCAAGTTGGAAACTAACATAAAAATAATATGTAACCACTATTAATTTGTCCTGAGAATATAATTTATCCTAAGATTATAATTTAATCAATATGAAATTTACCAATCTATACAGGATCTAATAAATACTTCAGGGCAGGAGCAGGCAAACTTTTTCTTAAAGGGCCATATAGTAATTATTTTAGACTTTTCAAGCCCTCCTCTTAATCTCGTATTGGATGTTGTCCCTTCTAAATCTCATAATCATGACTAAGACCCCAAAAGCAAATGCAACAAAAACAAAAATAAATAAATGGGACCTAATTAAACTAAAAAGTTCTGCACAGCAATAGAAATAATCAGCAGAGTAAACAGACATACCACAGAGTGGAAGAAAATATTCACAAACTATGCATCCTATGAAAGACTAATATCCAGAATCTACAAGGAACTCAAAACAACCAAAAATCCTATCAAAAAGTCGGCAAAGGACGTGAATAGAAAATTCTCAAAAGAGAATATACAAACAGCCAACAAATATATGAAAACAATGCTCAACATTACTAATTATCAGGGAAATGCAAATTAAAACTGTAATGAGATACCAACTTACTCCTGCAACAATGGCCATAATCAAAAAGTTAGAAAGTAATAGATGTTAGCAGGGATGTGGTGAAAAAGGAACACTTTTGCACTGCTGGTGGGAATGTAAAGTAGAACAACCACTATAAAAAATAGTACAAAGATTCCTTAAAGAACTAAAAGTAGAACTACCATTCAATCCAGCAATCCCACTACTAGATATTTACTCAAAGAAAAAGCAGTCATTATATGTTTGTAGCAGCACAATTTGCAATTGCAAAGATATGGAACAAACCTAAGTGCCCATCGACCAGTAGATAAAGTAGATAAAGAAAATGTTTGTATATACACCATGGAATACTACTCAGCCATTAAAAGGAATGAAATAATGTTATTTGTAGCAAGTTGGACGGAGCTTGAGACCATTATTCCAAGTAAAGTAACTTGGGAATGGAAAACTAAATATCGTACGTTCTCACTTGTAAGTGAGAGCTAAGCTATGTGGATGCAAAGGCATAAGAATGATACAATGGATTTTGGGGACTCAGGGAAAGGTGAGGAGGATGAGAAATAAAAGCCTACATATCGGGTATGGTGCACACTGCTCAGATGACATGTGCACCAAAATCTCAGAAATCACCACTAAAGAACTTATCAATATAACGAAAAACCACCTGTACTCTGAACACTATTGATTTTTTTTTTATCTCATGTTGAACTGTAATGAGTTTCGATGTTGTCCTCTCTAAATCTCATGTTGGATGTGGGACTTGGTGAGAGGTGTTTGGGTCATGTTGGGTCATGGGGGTGAATTCCTCATGGCTTGGTTCTATTCTCCATCGTTTGTTTTTGTGAGATGTTGTTGTTTAAAAGTGTGTGGCATCTCCTCCCCCTCTTGCTCTTGCTCCACCACGTGAGACCCTGTCTCAAAAAAAAAAAAAAAAAAAAATCAAAATCATATCAAGTGCCTCCTCAGATCACAGCAAAATGAAACTAGAAATCAATTCCAAAGGAACTCTCAAAGCTATAAAAACTACTTTAAAGTTCATATGGAATGAAAAGAGAGCCCGCATTACCAAGAGAATCTTAAGCCAAAAGAACAAAGCTGGAGGCATCACACCACCTGACTTCAAACTATACTGCAAGGCTACAGTAACCAAAACAGCATAGTACTGGTACCAAAAGAGAGATATAGACCAATGGAACAGAACAAAGCCCTCAGAAATAATACCACACATCAACAACCATCTGATCTTTGACAAACCTGACAAAAACAAGAAGTGGGGAAAGGATTCCCTATTTGATAAATGGTGCTGGGAAAACTGGCTAGACATATGTAGAAAGCTGAAACTGGATCACTTCCTTACATCTTATACAAAAATTAATTCAAGATGGATTAAAGACTTAAGTGTTAGACCTAAAACCATAAAAATCCTAAAAGAAAACCTAGGCAATACCATTCAGGACATGGGCAAGGACTTCATTTCTAAAACACCAAAAGCAATGGCAACAAAAGCCAAAATTGACAATTGGGATCAAATTAAACTAATGAGCTTCTGCACAGCAAATGAAACTACCATCAGAGTGGACAGGCAACCTACAGAATGGGAGAAAATTTTTGCAACCTACTCATCTGACAAAGGGCTAATATCCTTTTAGAATCTACAAAGAACTCAAACACATTTACAAGAGAAAAACAAACAACCCCATCAACAAGTGGGCAAAGGATATGAACAGACACTTCTCAAAAGAAGACATTTATGCAGCCAACAGACACATGAAAAAACGCTCATCATCACTGGCCTTCAGATAAATACAAATCAAAACCACAATGGGATACCATCTGACACCAGTTAGAATGGCGATCATAAAAAGTCAGGAAACAACAGGTGCTGGAGAGGATATGGAGAAATAGGAACCCCTTTACACTGTTGGTTAGACTGTAAACTAGTTCAACCATTGTGGAAAACAGTGTGGCGATTCCTTAAGGATCTAGAACTAGAAATACCATTTGACCCAGCCACACCATTACTGGGTATATACCCAAAGGATTATAAATCATGCTACTATAAAGACACATGCACATGTATGTTTATTGCGGCACTATTCACAATAGCAAAGACTTGGAACCAACCCAAATGTCCATTAATGATAGACTGGATTAAGAAAATGTAGCACATATAC
>NW_012101043.1:437516-466350 GCF_000951045.1 Mandrillus leucophaeus
CATGTTCTCACTCATAGGTGGTAATTGAACAATGAGAACACTTGGACCCAGGAAGGGGAACATCACACACCGGGAGCTGTCGTGGGGTTGGGGGAGGGGGGAAGGATAGCATTAGGAGATACATCTAACGTAAATGACGAGTTAATGGGTGCAGCACACCAATATGGCACATGTATACATATGTAACAAACCTGCACCTTGTGCACATGTATCCTAGAACTTAAAGTATAATAAAAATAAAATAAAATAAAAAATGCACTATGAATACTTAGGCAAAATAATAATAATAATAATAATAATTTCCTAGTATTTGATTCACTGGGTTGAACAGTTTAGGCTTCAGGTCAGTAGGAGGTGCCCATGGGTGAAATCCAGCTGCAGCTAAAGCAGGTGGGTAAACGCAATACCTCAACGGTGAGCAGAGGTCCTAGCCTTGCCAGAGGTAGCTGGGGAATCTCTCAGTGAGATGCACTAGGTATTTTCAGGGGGAGGAGCGGGAGCCACCACAGTTTTCCTTCCCAGCCATCGGAAATGTGATCCTTCTTCCAGTCACATTCCTAACCTGATGTTCCGGTTAGTCAGATTAGACAGGCACTTCTTTTTATCTGCAGGAATCCTGACGTTCTATGTAGAGGGGGATTGTGACTCTACCTCTCATGCAAGCCTGAACCTGGAGGGCACTCCTCCTATGGGGATGTGTCATACCAAAGTATTTCAGAAAGGTTGTCTACAGATACACACATGCTGAGTTCTCATAGCAGAAGTCTCAGCTGTGTTTGCAGTGGTAATCAGTGGGGAGAAAAGTCCCCTTCTCTTATACTCTTCACAAGCATCAGGGCTGCCTGACTGTCAGAGTAGATTCACAGACATTCCCCAACTAGCCCAGCACTGCACCTGTGCCTCTTCGATCCCATAAGCGGAAAGTTCAGGGACTTAAGGACCGTAATATGGCCTCTTCTCTCTCATGGGATACTCCCTCAGTGTGGTGCACTCCCCCTTCCCCTAGAAGTAGCAGTCCCTTAGGGCCAGACTACTGTGAATCCTGCTGCTCCCCTGGGTCAAGCCACCCAGTGGGGCTTCCACACTCCACACTGTTGCTGAGGAGTGTCTGCAAGGGATCCTGTGATACGACCTTTCCTCTAGTCTTCCAGCAGCAGGTACCAGCACCAGCTCTGATGGGGATGGGAGGGAAGTTAGTAGACTCTAAGATTTCCTTAGTTAGAAATAGCCTTAGTGTGTTGGCTTTCTTGAATGTCAGCTGTAGAAATAATGTATTGGAGCATGTGGATAGATTCAAGACCTCCTGGCTAGCCGGGATGATCCAGTCAATGGCAATAGTAGAGATTACACAAAAGTTTTCTCCTTCCTAAACACAGTGTAATTGTGCCTCCAGATTTGTAAAAGGCTATCCTGGTTGCTTCCAGCCAGCAGGTGGTACTCCTAAAAGAACACCAGCTGCAATGTGGAATTTGTGCTTGCCGTATGTTACCCAGGGAAGGTGGTCTGGCATCTTAAGCAATTTGTAGGTGTCCCAAAGCTCCCATGGAATTCCTAATATCTCTACACATTGTGTTACGCTACCAAGGTGGGTCTAGGAGCAAAGCCAGATGGGGGCTGAGTCAGGTAAGTCTGTACTCTGGCTCCTCACGTGTGGGTGCAGGCAGTGGCCTCAGAGGGCAGTTCCCTGGCTGCTGGGGTAATGTTCCGAGGAAGAATGTAGCTTTCTCTGCTGCACAAAAGACTCCAAACAGGTAGTGGGGTATAGTAAGTGGCAATAAGCCCCACTTAGCTCTCACACACTTGGCAGGGCAGGTCTCACATACACAGTGTTCTGCTGGCAGCAGCTAGTTGAGTTCCAGGCAGCCTTCACTCAAAAGGCTTATGCCCCAAACCATTATTCACTGGCTTGAACCCAAACCCCAAGGGAGACAGAAAGCATGACTTTCAGGCCGTACCCCTCCGGTTTGCTCATAAAGCAGGGGCACCCAGCTTCTATACCCATGTTTATAGCACACTTCTCACTGGCTTGTTGGTTCTGGCCACTAGGGTTCGCCCCTACTCAAATTATACTGCAAATCTCAGTTGGGAGCTTCTCTCAACCTGTGACCACTGCCTGATGCCAGTAAACTTCTGCAAGGTCCCCTGGGGGTAGGATCAGTAATGGCTTCCCTCCATCTCCAGTGGCATCTGGGAGTGCATGCAAAGTATGTCCCCATGCTGTTCCTTCTCATATTTTACCCACTGCTCCCTAAATCAGCCTCAGCATTGAGGAGGGCTAATGCCTCCCCTCATGGCCTGGATTGCCCAGCTCTCCTGTGGGAAAGGATGTCATGGCAACAGTCTCCCCACTGCGGGGATGTGTGTCATGGCAGCAGTCCCCCCACTTCTTATGCTCTGGAGACTCATCGTTTTCTGTTTGGTTCACAGTGTAGGCTGCTGCACACTACTATTTTCACAGAGTTTGTGGCTTCTTTCAGTTTTTCTGTTAAGTTCCTGTGCTGCTCCTTGGAAAAAGTCCACAGCATGAATCTCTACACACCATTTTGTCTTTCTACATGGTAGACTCCCATTCACAATGCCTTCAACCTGCCATCACGGAAAAAAAGTAAAAGTGTGGTCACCATGTTCTAAGGGCCAGCCGTGATCATGTGCATGAGGTCTGACTCCTAGTATAACCTACAGCGAGAAAACAGGTGGTGCTGTTCTACAGCATTGTCTCTGCCTTCATAAAACCCATCATCTCCAGCCGCAGGAACAAGGACGTACAAGGGGCTTCTCGGAAAGTACTTCGAGTCAGAGGGACGGCTCAACGACCCAGGATGCTTCAGAGTTTTCCATAATCATGGGCAAACTGGAGGGGTCTTATTTGGTACCTTAAAGGTACATCAGTTATCTCTTTGTTAAGCTTTCTATTCTTTGTTCATGCCCAGCTCCCTCTTGAACTTCAATAATTTTTAGATTTGCTCCTTTGAGGTAATTTTCTATATCCTGTAGCCTTCCTTCATTTAGTTTCATTCTTTTTTCTCCTCTGTGTATTTTCCAACACCCTGTCATTGAGCTCACTGTTTCTTTCCTCTGCCTGATCCATTCTGCTGTTGAGAGCCTCTAAATAATTTTGTGGTTTAGCAAATATACTTCTAAGTTCCAGGGTTCCTATTTGATTTGTTTCTCGTTATTTTAATCTCTTTGTTAAAATTTTCTAATACATTTCTAAATTGCTTTTTTGTATTATTTTGAATATCTTTGAGTTTTCTTAAAACTTCTCTTTATTCTTAATCAGGGAGCTTCCCTATTGCTGTCTTATTAGGGTTGGTTACTGGTTCTTTGCTTTGTCAATTTGGGGAGCTCATGATTTTCTGTTCGTATATGTACATTTATGACTTTGAATTGAAAAATTATTTATTCCAGTCTCCTTTATCGGATATATTTTTGTTTCTATTGAATATGTTTGCTTAGCGTTTTCTTTACAATTACCTGTTTTTTTTTTTTTTTTTTTTTTTTTGCTAGGTCACTGCCTCCTTTTTAGCACTAAGTGGCAACTAAGTCCAGGTTTACCTCTGTTTTAGCAACTGTTCAGAGTGCTGCCTTTCCAGGATGGGGGAGGTCCCAAAAGGGATAACATAGCAGAATGGGAAAGCTGTCTAGGATTTTGTGCCCAAGAGACTAACAGATCATACCTCCTACAGTGAGGTTCTACTGAACACTCTAATTTGGCATCTCCTTCAGCCAAGATACAGAGAGTTTCCCAGGCTGGGGATGCTGCTAGACGCACTGCCCACTTTGTCTCTGTCAATCTTCAGGAATATTTCTCCATTCAAGTACTTGGGCAGCTTTCTGCGTGTTGAGGCAGGAACAGGTCTCCTGCCCGGAAAGCCAAGATGTTGAGGAAGCTGGTTGTCTATCTTGAACTTACCTTTTCCAGAGTAGTAACTGTGAATCAGGGGAAATTTCCCAAATGCTTGGTTCATGGCAAATTGGGGGAAAAGCATTATAGTTATAAAAATCTGATTCTGTTACCCTCTGCACAGTGTTTTTACTTCTCTGCAACCCCAGAAGCTATCTCATCCTTCTATTTGGGTTCTGGGATATTGCTGGTGATCATTTCTGCCCTGCGTATTTGTTTTTTGTTATTTGTTTTTTGTTTTCTATGAGATCGAGGGTAGTGGAGACAGGTTGTTTCACTCTATCATTTTGGTGACCTAAGTCATATTTTTTCTGTACAATATTAAATAAAAGTAATATTAGTAATGAATCTTGTTTTGTTCTTAATGGGAATTATCGAATTTGGCTTAGGAATATTTGGAGGAAGAATTTTGCATATATGTTAATAAATGAGATTATGGTCTATTTTTTCACATTACTAGTTTTATTTATTTTGGAATCATTGTTAGGCTGCCTTTGTAATATGCACCGTTGAGTTGTATTTCCAGTGTTTTAATTCTCAGAAGAAAGTTTATAAAAATAGGAGCTATGTTTTTCTTCAATATTAGGTAGAACTCACTTATTAAACAAGCCGCCACTGAATGTTTTCTTTCTAGTGATTTTGTAACTCCTAATTTAATATTATTTAGATTTTGTATTAATTTTGACATTGATATTTCTAATTTATAATTTTTCTAGATATGAATCTAGTCAATTTAAAATTTTAATTAATTGGCATATATCTTTAATAATATCTTATTATAACTTTAAACATTGATGCATCTGTAATTCTGCCAATTGTTCATTCTTAATCTTTCTTATTTTTGCCCCCCTCTCTCCTTTATTTTATTTTTATTAGTCTTGTCAGGAGTTTATTTTTATTTTTAGGAACCAACATTTTTATTAGTATATAATTTTTGTCATATGTTTATTTTTATTCTATCAATTTCTGCTCCCACATTTTTTCTTACACTTTCTTTTTCTCCCTAACATTATTTTTCTAACTTTCAACTTGAATTAATTTTTAGTTAATTAATTTTATACTTTTTTAATAATATTAAATTTAAAGGTTATAAACTTCTAAAAAGCACTTTTTTCCAAATATTTTGAAATTATACTTTTTGTTACTGTTCAGATATAGATGTTTTCTACTTTTCCTATGACTACCTCTGAGAGTAAGTTGTATAGAAGTATTTTCTTTAAATATCAAATATATGGACATGTTAAATGCATCATTTATTTATTTCTTATTTATTTATATCACTAGTAGAAGCAGAGGTCTGTATTATGTTAATATTATTAATTCTATTAACTGTATTGAGACTTGTTTTATGGCCTAGCTTTTGTTTAATTCCACTGTGCTTGAAATCAATCTTTATTCCATATGCCTCCAGTAGGTGGACCTTGTTAATTATTCTACAAATAATTTCTATATAAACTTATGATTTATTTGCCTGTTGTTTCTATTACTTGGGGGAGAGATTTCAAATATCTTATTCTGATAGTGGGTGTGTTAATTTTCCTTATGATGCTTTTACGTAATTACTGTGCAGCATGGAAAGTCACAGACTCCCTTCCACTGAATGGCAGAAAGCAGAGCAGAACTCACAAACCAGGCAGGCTGGCTCCCTGGGAGAACAGCACAGGAAAGAACTGTGCTACATATGCCCAGTTCCTCCTTTCAATCTCACCGATTGGAGTAGACCAGTGGTTCTCCAAGTTCTTTAACTTGCATGCATAACGTCTTGAGGTTTATTAAAACACCAATTACTAGATCCCACTTTCAGAGCATCTAATTTAGTTGATCTGAGATATATATTCTCATCAAAATAAAAATCTTTTTCTATTGCTAAAGCTTTTACCTGAGAAGATTCCAGGTGACTTGATCCCCCATTTATCCCACACCTAATCAATGTTGGGAGAAAGCTTAAAAAGATTTTATGGTTTGTTCACCATACTAGCCAAAGAAATGACTAACGTACCTATAAAAGTTGACATTGCTTTTAGATCTTAATAAACATAGACAAAAAATACCTTCCCAATAATTACTCTGCAGGCTCATATGAATCACGTTTAAAAGGATTTTCTTTCTCTAGCCTACGTTTAAGTAGAAGGTCATTCAAGTGAAAGGTCATATGTAGGCTGACTTGTGGGGTCATACATGTTCTAAAAACCCATAGTTGTCAGGGATGGTAAGGAGGATGAAGCCTCAGTTAGCATGATTAGATCCTCTTGGCTGTTAAATGAAAGTTAAATCTTCTGGATTAAGCTTAGAATCTATCTACTAACTAAATCTCCCATAGAAGGTAAATAGATAAATGTTAAAAAGACATTTATCTATTTACCTTCTATGGGAGATTTAATGAGAAAATGGACAAAGGCCATCCACCTATAATCATATGTTTGTGTAATCAGGGATCCTTGTATAATCAAGGATCATGAAATTAAGCAAGATCATGAGAAAGAAACTTACTACTCAAAGAAACTTACTTCTGGAAAGGAAAATTGAGACTACAGGAGTCAGAGAAGAAAGTCTGGCTGGACAAGACTTGTGAACCTCCACAGCCAGCCATGTTCTCTACAGGTAGGAGTTACTCTATGGGAGAATAGTCAGGGACCTAGAAGAAGTCTATGACTCATTGAATCTGATTTCTCACCTACATCTGCTGCCTGGTGCTTGATGCCAGAGGCTTACTACTTCAAATAAAATGAAAAAAAAAAATGCCAAAAGGTATACTGGAAAGCGTTAGAAAACGTTGGTGCTATCCCATTCTCAGTCTTTTTCTAAATTGCCATGTAACCTTAATTAATTAAGTTATTCCCTACCTCTTGATTTCAGTTTTATGTTTTGTAAAGACAGAGGGGTTTTAGATCAGATGTCTTCTTAAGCACCATCTAAATCAGAAGTTCAATGATTCTCAGTGACTTCTGGTGGAATTCACCTTGCTGCAAATGGTGTTTGCTCAAAGCAAGTCTTCAAAAGTTATGTGTTGACTTACCCCAACACTTGAACCTATCTACCCACAAAGGAAAAGTTGCTTTTACCTAGGAAAAAAAAATCATGGATTTAATTTCTACTATTTTGCTGCTGTTGTTTTTCTCCACAGCATTAATTTTTAAGGTTTGACAATATTATAATGGGTTTGCCTTTATTTAGGATCCACCAAATGTCAGAAAAGAGAATATAGTCCATATCTGAGCTGGATGCTCAGGGAAAATTTACCTGAGGATATATTGTCATAGAAAAACCTCAAATTGGACAATTTATTCACATTTAATAGTTGGGGGTCCCAGAACATTCTGTGATCTTAGTCAAATTTACTAAATTGAGAAGGAGATACTGCTTCTGTATGCTACTCCACAACATTGTTCTCCACACATACCTTTTCTCTTAAAATAAGCTAAAATAAATGCCAAGTCATCCCTGCATTTGGAAAGAAAGCATTTCGACATTGTTTTTCAAAAACAGGAAACCCAAAACTTACACTATCACTAAAAAGAAATTTTAAAAGTTGCCCAGAGAGTTTGTATTTCAAAAATAAGTTTTCTTTTTGTATCTTCAATAAGCTATGGCTATGTTGTCCTCAGACAGGGAATCTCCTAGTAGGATCCTACAGTTCCACCCCTGGTCTTCAGAGAACCTTCAGAGAAGTACCAACTGGGTGCCCAGTTAGCATTCCAAAGTCTGAGACATGAGGAGAGGTCACAATACACTTCTACACTTCTGTGAGACTTTCTTTTGTTTTGCTCATTCACTTCTCACCAATCCATGCACTCCTTCGCACCACTTTTCATGACCTCCCATCACCACAAAAATACATAGAACAAAATGAAAAAAAAAGTCTGTCTTTTTGGTGTTAGTACGTTGCTGCACATACTGGTGTGTGTGTGTGTGTGTGTGTGTGTCCGTCTGTGTGTGTATGTATGTGAAGAAGAGAAAAAGGTAGGGGTGGGGAGAGAGAGTGTGTTGGCTCCTTAAAACAAAATCGTAAGTGCCAGAATTTTTTCCCCACACACCCTGCCAGAAAACAGGAGAGAGAAAAATTTCCATCTAGTCCCTAAAGAAATGTCCCATCTCTCAAAGCTCAGAACTGCAGGGCTACATGAAGAATCAATGAACAGACAAAGTGCATTTTAAAGAAGGATTCCTAAGGGAGACAGGCATCAGGAATTCTCAAAGGGAATGAGGAGAGAGAGGAATTGATAAGGTGAGGCCCCTATATTCTTGGTCTAGAAGGGCTGTAGCACAACAGAAAAAGCATTCTATTTCTAAATTGACTTTGTAAACTTGTTTTGCCACTAACTGAAAATGAACATTGGGCTTAACCATTTCTCCTTTCTTTACTTCAACTTCCCCTTCTCTAAATAAATGTTGTATAAAGCCCCTCACCACCCTGTTAGTCTATGGATTCTAAAGCCATTGAAAAATGTTTCTAGGATGGATGTAGAGGTGGGTGGTCTATATCAATGTCCCGGGAGTTTTCTTTCCATATTCTATTAGGCCTTATCCAGGAAAGATCAAAGCCTTTACCTGGTTCTCTTTTTTAGATACTCTCATCTTTTCTGTACCACCCTTGCCCATTACCTGATGGTTTTGATGACATTAGAACTTGCAACATCCTCCTCTCCATCTTTTTTTTTTTAACCCCGAGACACTCCCCTACTTATATTTCATGTTCCTGGAAATGCCGGCCTCCCGGGGGCTCCTTGCTATATGTTCTCCGGAGTTGCTAAGTGTGTAATGTTTTTTGTAAGTGCTCCTCTGGGGTAGGAAGTTGGACACAGAGAAGTAAAGCAGCCCAACTCTCTTTCAAATGGCTTTTCTGCAACCCTCACTGGCTCTAGAATCCAATCCCAGGGACACTTCCTGTTTTGGGACACTAGAAGTTCTGCAAGTCCTTCATAGACTTTTTTGTTTTGTTTTGTTTTGTTGTTTTTTGGAAACGGAATCTTGCTCTGTTGCCCAGGCTGGAGTGCAGTGGCACGATCTCAGCTCACTGGAATCTCTGCTTCCCAGGTTCAAGAGATTCTCCTGCCTCAGCCTCCCAAGTAGATGGGGCTACAGGCATGTGCCACCACACCCAGCTAATTTTTTGTATTTTTTAATAGAGATGGGGTTTCACCGTGTGAGCCAGGATGGTCTCGCTCTCCTGACCTCTTGATCCACCTGCCTTGGCCTCCCCATCATAGCTTTTTATGAGCAGAGACAATCCAACTTGAATACATGAAGAATAACATCTTTAGCACCCCAGAGGTGAGTTTCATCTTTTTAAAAGCTTTCTTTGCAAGGAGATTTCTCATCCATCCTTACTAACCTCACCACATCACCATATTATCACAGTCAGCACAGGCACCACTATCACTTTTGTGCCGACCATCTCTACCTTTGTTACTGTCACCACTGTCCCTCCCTTTGCCATGTCAGATATCTTTAGCCATTGTTCCAAATCATTGATTGTTGAATATCTAATACACTTGTCTAAGTCTCCATCACCAGTATTGTTACTATTACTTACCTTATCACCACTGTTATTATTACCCAGGCGTCTTCATGAGACTAATCTACTTTTTCATTATTACTTTTGTTTACATCCATACCCTCAATATGTTCATTAAACATCCTAATTTTGACATCTGAGCTCTTATCTCAGCTGTGTGTTCTCTGTGGGCATATACTTTGATGGATATGGAGTCCAGATAAATAATGGAATTACAGCATTTATCTATCAGAAGTAACGTATTTGAATCATTCATAGGCCCAAATGTACTTTTATTTTTCAGAATCAGAGGTGGAAAGAAAGCAGTTGCTATATTAAATTTAAGATAAGGAGGTAACCATAAAAAGATTAACAAGTAGATCACATTAAATGGAAGACAAACACTAAGTATTCTGAGATCAAATTAGAAAAGCTTTCCTGTAGGAGATGGAAAGTTTTTGAGCCAAAGGAAAGGAAAATATTTGTTTCTCAGGTACTAATGTGACTTTGGGATTGGAAGAGTCTCTCAAATATTTGGACAATATGATGGTCTCATTCAACCTTAATCAGCATTTAGCTTATGTCCCACTTACTCTGAAATACCTAACTTCTCTCAAAGATGGATAGTTGAAACTATCCTTCACTAAATTACTGCATCTCCCACAGTCTCAAGCACCAGTAGACCTTTTGTTTTTATTTTCATTTCATGGGTACATGTAGATTAGCCGTCTATCCCAATCCTTCAAATGAATAATTGTGCTGTACTCAAAGTGGCCACTTTAATACTCATTTTTATTCCTCCACATATCACATCACATTGGTGTTCCTACATTCCTCTTTTCCTCTTGTGAACCAGACTCTGAGACAGACTTTCTGCATCATTTGTATTGTCTAATTGTATATTTGTATGACTTGGTATTGACTGAGTAAATTATAATGCCCAGGCATGATCCCTCAGAAGGCTATCAACATGACAAATACCTGAGCATAAGAATTGTAAACATTATCTAGAATCAGTTAGTGTAGATATGTGCACTAAATGATCCAGGCTTCCAAGTTTAGTTCTAGCCTAGTCAAGAGCATTGTTTCTTCTCTTTTATGCCACTACTTGTCAATAAAGAGTGCTTACTTGGCATTTATTCTGTATCAGAAATAGAGTGAGAGAAAATGACAAGTTCTGATATTACTGTGCAGTGGGCTCACCGTCCCATGAGCTGAGAAGTCAATACTGTGACACCAGCTTTTACGAACGGAAAAGCCTTATTTCAAGGTTGACCAGCAGGGAGGCAAGAGGCAATGTTCAATCTGTCTCCCCGAACTAAGGTCTGGAGACAGGTTTTTAGGCAGAGAGCAAGTTAAGAGGGAGATAGAAAGATGCAACAAAGCATTATCTGATTGGTTCCTGAAAAGAAGTTATGCCAGGTCCTTGACTTTTATGACTGTACTGCAACACAACAGGTTATCCTTTCCTTTTTAATTTGATCACCATTCCTTGGTCTGAATACTTAGGTTCCGCATGTGGTTTACCTTTTTATTCTGGTTGACTCTAGGGTCACAAATCTGGCACACTTGGTTCATCTGGGCATGTTTGGGTTACTTGCAACCTGAGGGTCCATTGCAGCTAAAAAACAAGTCATTATTTTGTTGTATTTTGTTACTGACAAAGTTAAACCAGATTGAACTGGTTCTGTGGTTACACTGATACCTTCATCAAGCAATTCATTATTTGAGGAGAAAGATGAGATCTAAAATTATTTGTTAAAAGCTTAAGTGAAAAAAGTAGTATTCAACATGTTCAAATTTTCATAGTACCATTGCCACTATTTGGAAAAACAGCATATGCTTATTAGAATTTAGAAATAAATAGAGAAATAATTTTTGAAGTAATGGGATTATAAGTAATTTAAATTTTTATTTACCTAAACATTTAATGTCCTACATTTATATGTAATACATTATTTTTAAAATGTGCTTTAAATGTTAGGAAAAAATGATATGAAATGCAACTAACATAATGTGAGAAATAGGGGAACTCACAATAATTCATTTATCTATTTATTTAATACATTTTTGAAAAGATTTTTATGCCCCAGACTTTATTCTAGGAACTGGAGAAAATGGGATGCATATAACACTCTTGCTTCCCTTAAGATAATTATTATATAGAGTGGGAGGAGACAGATCCTCAAATCACCTGATTATTTTTTAAAAATATAAACACATAAGAAAAAATGTCAACTTCACACATAAGATGAATTTTTGAACCTTTTAGAGATATTATTTATTGAAGCAAATAAACTTTTAAAACAACTATGTAAATGAAGTGATATATCAAGGTCACATGCCCTTGTCTGCCCAGTACAACTATGGTTTATATCTGTCTTCCCCAGATACATTGAAAGCATTTCATTTTGTTCTCTGATGTACTTGAGTTTGAATGTCCTATGAGACAGCAGTCTTGGTGCTAGTACCAAGTGAATGGTCTGATTACGCTGCCTTTTAGACCTGACTGCTTCTTACTGTCTATCTTGCTAGAGTCAGTATCCAATTGTCACCATGGGAGAAGTGGCCACAAGTTGGACCTTATCTTGGGCACTTACCCCAACATGTCACACTAAGGCACTACTTCTCAAACTTTTATTTTCATATCATAGTGCTTATAAAAGTGATGGTATCTGTAGGGCACACTAAGGTGAACACTTACTGCGTGAGGCAACCAGTCCAAGGACTTCAATTCCCTTAGGTCCTATCTGACCATTCATAGTGTGTGTGTTAGGGGCAGGGACTCAGTAACTCACCACATCTGTTAATCGTATCTGTTGAGAAGCTCTGTGCTAAAGATGACCTGAACTTTATATTCTAAAGGAAATACCTAAGGAGGTGTCAAGAGAAAAAAAGAAGAGTGTAGAATAGAGTGTAGAATGAAAGGCAAGGGGAGTTTGCAGCTATAAATGGATCTTTAAAAAAATATACCTTCTGGTGGAGTTTCAGGAGGGGAACTCAATCTCTATCACACCCATTTGACTTTTAAGAGTTTGTTTATTCGTTCATTCATTTGTTCAAATATGAGTGGATACCATGCATTGTAGTACAAATTAGTAGTGAGATATAAGCTACTTTGAGTTGTTAGATGACCACTTATGTCTTCACTACAGGATAGTAAGTCCCCATGTTCACTGCACAGTATGCACCCCACAGATATTAGTAATTAATAATAATTGTTATAACAGTTTTAGTAATTATTATTACTATAATGACCTATTAATTAATGTGATCTAAGCCATTTCAATTTGAGCCATCCTCTAGTGCTGCCACCACAGGGAAAAAAGAGTTTCTGTTGGGCCCATAATAGTTCCTGCAAAAAGAGCAGTCTGAGTGAAGTGAGGTGCAGAAGGAGAGGAAGAAAAGGAGCCCAAAGGTAGTAGACTCAGCCTATCAGCAGAATAGAGTTTTGCACCTTGTATTTGGGGAAACAGCATAGACTTCTTGAAAGCAGGAACTACTCCTCAGTTTATGGAAAGATAAATTTGGACCCTTAGGTCAAAAGAAGATGCCTCATTTGGAGAGTTACCAAGTCTATTGTAATAACAATGTGAGATAGGTGTAAAACTAAGCATTATCAAAGAAATAAATTCCCACTGAAGACATTTATGTGGAAAACTTTGAAGTAACAATGATTAATATTTATATGCTTAACGTTCTTTTATTGTCCCCATTTTGCATATAAGGGAACTGAGGTGGAGGGAATTTAAGTGTATTGCATATGATCACACAGCAAATAAATGGTAGAACTGACGTTTGAACACAGGCAGAGAAGCTTCAAAGTCCATGCTGTAACCACTATACTGTCCTGATTCTGGGATGCTCAGACTAACTTGCTTATGAAATACTTACTATGTGTTATTTAACTTTAGAACACTGTGATGTAGTTTTTTTTTAAAGGAAAACAAATCTGGCGTTAGAGAGAGCTTGTGTTTTTTGCCCAGAATCATAGAGGCAAAAATGGCAACACCTGAATTTGCACCAACACCTTTCCATCTCTGCTCTGCAAATTCAGATCTTACACATATGGACCTAGTTCAAGTCCTGCTTTCCTTAAGAAGTGCTATAGGCGCCTGTAATCCCAGCTACTCAGGAGGCTGAGGCAGAAGAATGGCTTGAACCTGAGAGGTAGAGGTTGCAGTGAGCTGAGATCACACCATTGCACTCCAGCCTGGGGGACAAGAGCAAGACTTCATCTTAAAAAACAAACAAAACAAAACAAAACAAGTGTAATAAGCATAGAATCAAAACTCCCTAAGCTGAGAGGAATGAGAACACTCATTCATTGCCGGTCTTTCATTTTACAGACAGAGAGATTGAGGCTGAGGAGGGTCACTCAGTCAGCTGAAGTGGATTTAGGGTTGAATCTGTCTCTCCTTACTACAAGTTCAATAACCTTTATAATTTTATTACATAAATATTGGGATGTTCTTCCTCCCTCAGAGGGATATTAAAAATATTAAAATTTTAAAAACATAAAGGCGGCTGTAACTATTTCTGGCATATACAGATATACATAAAATAAAGCAGTAAGGTCTGTAAGAATGAGGAAAATGGAAAGTATTCAAGATTAGGCCATACTTAGTCTCTGCCAAGATCTAGTCCTATTTTCTCACTAATTTATCTGATCATACTCTAGCAGCTACTTGGCCCCTAGTTCAGACACCATCAAGGAATGGGAGATGACTCTGCTCAGCAGAGGAAGCAATAGAGGAGTTGGAGAGAAAAGAAGTGTGATCAGAACTTCAGGTTTTTTCTCCATCAAGCTACATTTGGTCACATAATAACCCAAAATCACTGGATGCCACAAATTGATAAGCATTCTGCTCATGACTCGCTGATCTACATCTGCAACTTTATACAAGCTAAAATTTTAGACTCCTTTTTGCCAACCTAGTTTTCCACCTTCTTAACCTTTCTCCGGGAATCTGGACTAAACCTACCACTCCTAGCTTTGTCTTCTTTCTTTCTATATTGCACTATCTCTCTAAGCCATAAATACAGCTTAACCACTTGTTCTGCATCGCTATTTTTTCTCCCTTTGTTGCATTTCTTTCCCATTAGAATGGGGTAATCAGAGACCATACCCCTTTCTCTTTACATCTTCTAACTTTGACCAATTCAGGCACGGGTGTGTGCAGCATGTTTGACTACTGATCTTTTTCATTTCTTTACTGGTGTTTTCTTAGACTCTGACTACTTGATTGACAAGCCAACCAGCTGATTCTCACAATCACCAACAAGCTGGGCTATGACAAATTAGATCATTGAGGTTCCCTTAAAATAATTCTGATCCTGTCAATGACTCTCCTTAAAGCCTCCTTCACCTCCTTGTTGCGAAGGCTGTAGATGATAGGATTTAGGAAAGGGGTAACAAGGGCATACACCAAGGCAATAAGCTTGTCTGTGCCCTCGGATCGACTCCCAGGTGAGCCCACGTAGACTGTGAAGGCAGAAGCATAGAATAGTGCCACCACAGTCATGTGGGAGGAACAGGTAGAGAAGGCCTTGGCACGACTGGCAGCTGAGGGTAGCTTCAGCACAGCATTCAGGATACCTCCATAGAGTCCCAAAATGAGCACAAAGTTGCAACCAGTGGCCACACCAATCACTGCACCATGGGCCCTAGTATGCCAGCTTGTGTCCACACATGCCAACCGCATTAGCGGTGCCAAGTCACAAAAGTAATGGGCCACCTCTTTCAAGCAGAAGGGCAGAGTGGCAGTGAGGGTGACTGGCACAAGTGCAGCTGAGAAGCCAGCCACCCAAGTGGCCCCAGCTAGTCCTAACTGTACCTGTCTGCTCATGAGTGCATGGTAGTGGAGTGGGAAGCAGATAGCAAGGTAGCGATCCAGTGCCATGACACCCAACAAGTAGCACTCAGTCATCCCTAAGGAGTGAAAGACATACAGCTGAATAAAGCATACAGCTGATGAGATGGGTGAACACCCGTGGAGCAAGGTATGCAGCAGCGTGGGCACTGTGGTGCTGACATACCACACCTCTACAAAGGAGAGGACACTGATAAAGAAGTACATGGGGGTGAACAGTCCAGAATCTAACTGTACCAGGACAATGATGAGAATGTTTCCTGCAAGAGTGAGGAGATAGATGCATAAGGTCCCCAAGAAGGCAAGAGGTTGTAGGGTCCCAGTGGTAGTGAAACCAGCAAGGATAAAACTCTGGGTCCAGTTATGATTGACATGATCCATGAGTCCTAGGAACAAGTGACAAAGATAGAATATAAATTACTTCAAGCTTCTTCCTCTATTCGTAAAATCTGAGCACTTAAAAGGAACTTGAGACATTATCTAATCAATGTTCCTCACTTTGCACTAGAGGAACTGAAGCCCCAAAAGCAGAAATGGTTGGTCCCATATCATAGTCTGTTGGTAGCAGGGCTGGGACTAGAAACCAAGGCTCCTGATCCCAGTTTAATCCCTTTCTATGTTATAATATTGTGCTCCAGTGACTCAGTGATTTTCTCCCCTACTCCACCATCCAATAATAGGAGAGCTAGAAAATTCCTACTGCTATCCCTCGATAGTTCCCAATGAGAAAATAACCAACAATATTGGACTGTGGAGAAGGAAGAAAAGTCATCTCCCTAAAGTGACTGTTGAAGCTTCTTTCAGGAAGCCCCTCTGAAGTGTTTAGCCTATCCTGGTAAGAACTAGAAGAAGAAAAAATGGAAAATAAAAGAAATGCAGAATCTCCAAAAACTGTAATATCCTAGGCCCGTAGTGCCTAATGATAATTCATCCAGCGGGTACACTGTGCTGGGTGAAAAATTCATCCCCAAAGGATGTGTGCTAGGAATTCTCAAAAAGGAAAACCATGAAGTCAAGAAGAAGCCAAGAAGCCAAGAAGCCAGAAGTCCTATGGTATAATAGGAAAACCCTACTCTAAAGTCAGCGATTTGGTTGCCACTAGACATTAGGTTGAGCAACTTTTTACTTAACCTCAGCTTCCTCTTCAAAAAAAAACAAGTATTTGTTTCCCAAGACTCTTATGACACAGATAATGTATGTTTCCCTAAATTGGGAAATGGTGGTGGGTTTTGAGGGGAATCAACACCTGTGTCACTTGAGTTTTCCTCCCATACCCTAATAAGCCTCATTCAAAGCCTTCATCTAGCTGTCTTCTTTGGCTACTCTCATCTTTTCGGCACCACTCCTGCCCATTACCTGATGGTTTTGATGACATCAGGACTCTAGCATTCTCCTCGGCATCCTTTCTACCCCAAGACACTCCCCTACTTATATTTCATGTTCCTGGAAATGCGGGCCTCCCAGGGACTCCTTGCTACATGTTCCCTGGAGTTGCTAAGTGTGTAAAGCTTTCAATAAGGACTTCTCTGGGGCAAGAAGTTGTGCAAAAGGAAGTGCAGCAGAGCAGCTCTATGTCTCAAATGACTTTTCTCAATTCTGCAACCCTCACTGTGGACTTTAGAGTTTAATCCCAGGTGCATTACCTCCTCTGGGCCACTAGAAGTTTTGCAAGTCCCACATAGCCTTTTATAAAAAGAGAACAAATCCAACTCATATATCCTTGTGCATACATGGAGAACAACACCTTGATCACTCTAAAAACGAGTTTAATCTTCTTAAAAATTACTTTGCGAAAAGACTTCCCAATCAGCTTCATCTCTACTCCCTTCTAGTAAGATCAGCGAAATGACCAGAAAGGAGTAAATAATCTGTTTGTTCCTAATTTTTCTACTAATGTGTAGTAGTTTCATTTTAATACATGTGTGGTACATATGCAGGTTTAACACATGTGCAGTACATGTGCAGATTTGTTACATAGGTAAACCTATGTCACAGCGGTTCATTGTACAGATTATTTTATCACCCAGCTATTAAGCCTCCTACTCATTAGTTACTTTTTCTGATCCTCTCCCTCTTCCCACTCTCCACCCTCCAATAGGCCCCAGTGCGTGTTGTTCTCCTCTATGTGTCCATGTGTTCTCAACATTTAGCTCCCACTTATAATTGAGAACATGAGGTATTTGGTTTTCTGTTCCTGTGTTAATTTGCTGAGGATAATGGCCTTCAGCTCCGACCATGTCCCTGCAAAGGTATTTTTCCATTATTAACCCTACCACAATATGAGAAAGATCAGCAGTGCCATCACTTCTGCTTTGACTATCTCCGTCTCCACAACAATCACCATGACCACTACCCTCACTATCTCCCCTATCATTTATTCATTGATTTAATCATTGTCAAATGCTCTCTATGTGCCGAGCAGTGTTCTAAACCACCATCACCAGTATCGCTATCATTGTTTATGCGACCACCATATCATTATTTTATGTGGCATTTACATATGTTTATTTATGTTTTCATTATCGCTTTCCTTTTCATCACTATCGGTATCATCTTCATAAAAGTCTTATGGTCAGTACATGGACTCTGACCTCAACTGAACACAATACATGAGCATGTACTGGATGGATGCAGAGGCCATATAAATAACAGATTGAAGCCCTGATGCACTGGAGAAGAATACATTTGCATCACTTGTAGATACAAATGTGGTTTGATATTTAGGAATCAGAGGTAAAAAAGAAAATCATACAAGATAATAGCAAAATTAAATTGGATATCAGAATATTCACTGTAAAAGATTTTCACACAGATCACATCGATATAGAGGAAACCCTTGAGTCTCCTCATATCAACCTGAAAAATTTCCCGAGAGGGCTGGAATTATTTAAACAGCAGGAAAGGATGAGATTTTGTTTGGAGAGTTTTACTTTAGAAAATATTGTAACCTCAAGATTGGAAGGCTGTCTCCTTGAGTAAAAAACTATCCAGGTGCTTGGGTAATTAGAAGTTCTCATACAGTCTTCTCCTGCCTTAAGCCAAGATTCCACTTCATCAGAAACATGTGACCTTTCTGCAGGATGAATGGTTGCAGCTGCCACTTGACAAAATTAGTTTATCTTTCATAGTCTCAAATACTAAAACACCCCTAATTTGCAGCTTTATCTATGAGTTTTATAAGACATATTCTGATACAGACTTCCCCTGTGCTTTGTAGTGTATCATCCTGTCTTGGCAGCAAATGAGTGATGGCTGTGTATTCACCTTCAGAAAGCAATCGGTGCCTGTTTATAAGAAAATTACACACAAAACAAAATCAATACAGAAATATGTGCTAAAAATGTTACGTTGTATATAATGAGGAGTGAGAGGTTTGTAAGTGAAAAGTAACGTGAAGAGATAAAATAAAAGTGGGAGTGTTCCAAATATAGGCCTTGCTTAGCTAAGAAAATTGTTTAATTTCTTCTCACGAGATCTTCTTCCTGTAAAGTACTCATTTAACATTTATGCTGTATTAGACATGAAGTTAGAGAAAAGAATGAGGCGTTCTGCCTCTATCAAGAAATTCATGATTTAGCAAGAGAGACAACTAAGAGTGTTATAATGTTCGGTGAAGAAAGGAGAATTTCAAAAGTGTCAACATTTCATAATACGATTGCTAATATTTGAAAAAGCCTATGTTATGACAAATGATTAAAAAGAAATAGGTAAATAATTGTTTTAATTTTATAAGTGATTTTAAATTTTTTCATCTACATATTCTATATTAGGGACAGACATGTGTAATAATATTTTCCAAGAAAAAATGTGATTTGAAGGTTAGAAAAGGTGATTTAAAGTACAGCTAAAAAAGTGTGAGAAGAGGAAATACCAGTGATTCTGTTATTTATTCATTAAATACATTTATTGAACACTCTATTTCCCATTCTCATACTAGGGAAAATATGAGATGCCTAACACACGGTTCCTTTCCTTGAAATGCTTAATTTGGAATGGGGGAAACAGACCCCAAGATAGGCATTTATAAAACAGTAGGAGCACTTATATGAAAAGACATTCAATCTAACTCATAATAAGATGAATGCAATTTTAAAGTACAATTAAACAACTTTGCTGACTTTTCAGATTGACAAGGTTCCAGAGGTTCAAAAACATACTTTGTTGGAGAAGCTGCAAGGAGCAGACCTTTTTATGCATTGCTTATAGCAGTACAAAATAGCATACGTTGGGTGAAAAAGCAAAACCTGTGTAAACTACACATTTATTTGTATTATGACCCAGTAATCATATTTCTAAGAATTTATCCTGCAGATATGTATACACACATATATGAAATGATGTGCATACACAGGGTTGTTCGCTATGGTTCTGCATTTTGTAATAGCAGAAGACTGGAAGTGACCCAAGAGCACTTTAGTGGAGATTTGTTAAATCTCCCATTTGTGAAACAAGCACAGAGATGTTTACCAAAATGAGGAAGCACCTTCCTCAGTGATATGGCAAGAGCTCCGGAGGGCATATAAGAATATTTATATTTGCTTGTTTTTACATAAAGAAAAATGGAAAGACTGTAAAAAATACTACTAAAAGTTGTTTTCCATTGTGAAGATAGAGGCTGGCAAGGGGTAGAAAGGGACAAATGGGCCTACAAGTTAAACTCTTCTATATATACCTTTTATGGATTATTTTGATTTTTTAATAATGTATATGTATCGCCTTTTTTTTTTTTTTTTTTTTTGAGACAGGGTCTGGGTCTGTCTCCCAGGCTGGAGTGCAATGGCGTAATCTCAGCTCCCTGCAACCTCCTCCTCCTGGGTTCAAACCATCCTCGTATCTCAGCCTCCCCAGGACTACAGGCATGTGCTCCATGCCCAGTTAATTTTTATTTTTTTTAATTTTTTATTTTATTTTTTTTGATAGAGACAGAGTTTCAGCATGTTGCCCAGGCTGGTCTCGAATTCCTGGGCTCAAGCAATCCTCCCACCTCAGCCTTCCAAAGTGTTGAGATTACAAGTGTGAGTTACCATGCCCAGTCAGAGATACTGTCTATTGAAACAAATACATGAATTTTAAAAATGCATGTCAATACAGTGATATATTCTGGTTTGCTCAAGAGAGTTTTAGTTAAGTGCTTCTTGACCCAGAACAACTGTTAACAATGCCCTGTTTCATTCTTAAAATTATCTGGGCTTCACTTGGATGATCAACCATATGAACATCCTAGATGATAGAACTTTAACTTTGATGCCTCTGCAGAGTTTGTGATTTTAATATGTATACACACACACACACACACACACACACACATATGCATATAGTTTCTACCCTTCTAGAGTGTTAAAACTGATGTCAACATAAAAGATAAGGCCAAAGAGTTGGGCCTTAGACAGGGTCTTAGACCTCGTCTTACACAGTTTGAGCTGCTATAACAAACTACCACAGATTGGGTGACTTATAAACAACAAAAATTTATTTTCACAGTTCTAGAGGCTTGAAAACAGAAGATCAAGACACTGGCAGATTCCGTGTCTGTTGAGAGTCTGCTTCTCAGTTCAAAGATGGCTTTCTCCTCGTTACAGCTGCAAATGGTAGAAGGAGAGAGGGAACTCTCTAAGGTATCCTTTATAATGGCACTAATCTCATTCATAGGGGCTCTGTCCTCATGACCTAATCAACTTCCAAAGGCCTCACCTTCTAGAACCCCTTGGGGTTAGGTTTCAACCTATGAATGCTATAGGAACATAAATATTTAATCTATAGCATAACCTAATGTATTAACCTATCATAACATTGATGATTATTTCCCACTTCTTTTAACATCATAGAAATAAAAAACTAAAGCAATAATATTTGTATGACACACTGAGGTAAACAGAAAGGCTGCTTGTTGACAAATGCAAACTGACCAAAGGCTATAATTTTCTCAAGATCCACTTGGTCATTCAAAGGATGAGGGGCAAAGAGATCAGGTGCTTAGCACACCTGATACCTATGTTTGTTGGGAAGCTCTGCCCTTAGGAAGATTAGAAGAAGGGACCCTAAAAGTTTGCAGAGAATAAATGATTGTGAAGTGAAAGAGAGGTAAGCCTGGAGCACTGAAGTAATCTAAGAAAGGAAGATGACTCCTGGTGTGGTCACGGGAAAGGTGCTTAATCTCTGTCAACCTCATTTAATCCTTAGGAGTCCATTCATCCATTCATTTATTCATAAATTGATGAATATGCCAGGCAACATGAGGTATATGTTGCCGTGAGTTGTTATACAACTACTTGGGTCTCCATGTAGATTGTAAGTTTCCCTGGCTCATTGCACTATACAACCTCGACAGTGTCAATTAGTGTGAGCCAAGCAATTGCCAGTGATTTTGCTAACACAACCACCTCTCAATAAAGCAGGTTGAGATAACTGTAATGTAGGAACACAGAAAGGGAAAGAAGAAAAATAGGGTCCCAAAAGCTATATATTAGGGCCCCAGAGTAAATTTCACAAGGGCCCAGAGATATACATAGGATGTTCCAGGGTCACTTTGGCCACCTCAGTCCAAAGTAAATGCCTGATTTGGAGCACTGCCAATTCTACTGATCCACATTAAAAAATGTAAGGTATTGTAAAACTAGGCATGAATTTCCATTGTAGAAACTGATGTGAAAAAATTCAGCCAATAATGTCTATCTTGTAGATAGTGTTTACTATTTTACATGCTTTAAATGTTTACAACTATTTAACCCTCACAAGTATTGTCTGGAGAAATTCTTATTGATGCCCTCAGTTTGCAGATGAAGAAACTGAAGAAAAAGGAAGGTTTAAGTGCATTATTCATATCATGCCATTAAGAATGTAGTAAACATAGGCCAGGCGCGGTGGCTTGCGCCTGTGATCCCATCACTTTGGGAGGCCGAGGCGGGCGGACCACGAGGTCAGGAAATCGAGACCATCCTGGCTAACACAGTGAAACCCCGTCTCTACTAAAAATACAGAAAAATTTAGCCGGGCGGAGTGGCGGGCTCCTGTAGTCCCAGCTACTCGGGAAGCGGAGGTTGCAGTGAGCCGAGATCGCGTCACTGCACTCCAGCCTGGGTGACAGAGCGAGACTCCGTCTCAAAAAAAAAAAGAAGAAGAAGAAGAAGAAGAATATACTAAACATAATGATTGAACCCCAAAGAGCCAGGCATTAAAATCTCTTTTCTATACATCGTGTCTCTGAAATAATAAGACTTTCTATTATTCATGAGCACTTTTTAAGTGTCAGGAGCAGTGTTAATCATTTTGTATGTTTTGTTTCCTTTAAGCCTTAGAGAACTGTGGAGATCATAATCTTTTTAAATATAAGGAAAGAGATGGTCAAAGTGAGATAATTTTTTGCCCAGGCTGGGAGCAGTGACTCACACCTGTAATCTCAGTAATTCGGGAGGCTGAGGCAGGCAGATGCTTAAGTCTACGAGTTCTAGACAGCCTGGGGAACAAAGCAAGACCCTGTCCTTATGAAGAATTTAAAAATTAGCCAAGTGTGGTGGCATGTGCCTGTAGTTCCAGCTACTTGGGAGGCTGACACAGAAGAATTGCTTGAGCCCAGAAGGTCAAGGCTGCAGTGAGCCGAGACGTGCCCTTGCACTCCAGCCTGGGCGACAGAGCCAGATCTGTCTCAAAAAACAAAAACACACAAACAAACAAAAAAAATTGTCCAGAATTACATAACCAAAACGTGGCAACACTTGAATTTGGACCAACACCTTCCCAGCTCTGCTCTGGATATTTGGATCTTACCCATATGGGCGGAGTTCAGATCCTACTTTCTTTAAGAAGTATTGTAATCACAGGATCAAAACTCCCTAAGATGGAAGGAATGTAAGCAGTCATCAACTGCCAGCCTCTCATTCTGCAGACAAAGAAAATGAGGTTGAGAAAGTCTTACCACAGTCACTCAGTCTGCTGGAGTGAATCTAGGGTTCAATTTATATTTTCTTAGAGCAAGTTCTGTAACATTTTTTTATTCATTATGTAAAAATTGGGATAATCCTCTCTTAGAATGAAGAAATAAATTTAAAGATTATAAAGGTATGAAAAGGATCTAAAGAGTATGAAGGTATTCAGAAAACAGCTTATAGTTGCTGACATAAACCAGAAATATAAGAAGCAAAAATTGGTTATTGATCAAATATATAATAATTTTTAAGAAGCAATTTTATAAAAGGTATTCAAGACCCAACTCCGTGACCTGCCTCTGAAAAGTTCTAGTTCGCCTTAGCCACTAATGAGCTGTGCATCTTTTGGCAGGTCATGTTACCTCCTTGGCCCTCAATTCACTCATCAGAAGAGTGAAAAGGTTGAACTAAATCATCTCAGAAGAGAAACTGCTAGGAAAGCCACGGGAGAAAAGAGGGCACAGGAAATAGTCAGAGCTTCAATTCCCCATTTATACTATTTTAGTTTGTTTTCTGTGTGGTATTTACCTGCTTTATATATTAATTTTCTAGTGCTGCTTTTTGGTTTGTTCAAAAATATGGGATCAGATTATTTCCAGGGTGTTGTCTTTGATCTCACTGCAAAACTGAGTCTGCTCCTTGCTAGTGCTGTGCAGCAATTGTCGAAGTAATGAGAAGGAAGAGAGAACATCCATGGTTCCTGGAGACCTGCCTACCTGTGGGAGGCATAGGCATGGGTGTAATCTGAAAAGGAAAATACAGTCTAGTGCCCCCAAGGAAAGAGGCAGCAACACTAGGACCTCAGGCACACGGGCTGAGACCCAGGAAGCAAAGGCTGGATAATGGCATAACTTAAAAACTCCTTCTATGCTGAGGGGCAGAGAATGGGGGAAATTGGGGCAGGTTCTCAGACCCTTGTTATACTAAAGAGTCTTTTGTTTCTGCTGTAACTCAGACCTTAGATATTTCAGGAGACTAAGGATGGGTGCTTTAATAGATCCAGGTGTCTCAGGTCAGGGAAAGGAAAACCAGAGTGATGATGAAGTTTTAACATTTTCTGAATCTATTATCTTTAATTGGGTCTTCCATTTATTTATATACTCCCTCTATACTTCCCTTTTTATCCACTCTGGACTATTACTAAATACTGAACCACCTCCCTACTTTCTCTATATTTCTTTGTCCAGAATGTCCTCCTTCTACACCACTCACCTATGCATGAACACCAGACTCGTGATTTTTTTTTTTCTGTGATCCTGGACTAGATACATAATCTTTCTGAGTCTCAGTTTCCTTTATACATTTATATAGCCACTTTAGTGGTCACTCAATAGTTTTACTGGTATTCTACTAATGTTGGCAGTGGTCAACATATAGGTATTAAATTAACTTGTTGAGGGTTGGTCTGAATGGGCTAAAAAAAAAATGGGCAATTTTCAATGTCACTTCACCTGATCTTAGTGAGAAGGGTTAGAAATCCCCCTATTGATGTAGTCAGTCTCTGTTCTGAGTAAGCCAGGAACAGAGTAAGCTCATGCTGAAGAAGTAGGAGCTTGCCTGAGTGGGGAGGCACTACTGAAATATGAAAGTGCTTGATGAGCTCTGAAAAGCTGTAGCAATGTGAGGATCTGCACAAATTCTGTACATGGAGAGGAGAGATCAGAAGGCATGGGTACGTCTGCTCAGAGGCCCAACAATATGCAATGTGCCTGGGAATCTTTGAGCAATGTGTACAAAGCAGGTCTTAAATATGTCCTTATCAGTTGGATCTGAGGCAGTTGCGTTGAACTTCCCTATCCTTACCAGTCTAGCTTTTTGCTTCCTCTTCCCTTTGTCCAAACAGTGGAGCCTTGGACCCACTGCTGAATTACCACTGTTATATTTGGCCTGTTTGGAGGACATGGGTACCTCAGTATCTCATAGAGAGCATGAGAGCTAGACCTATCCAATGAAGCAAATCCTCCCACAGAACTTTCCTCCTAAGCAACTCAGGGGAATAGAACAAAGTGCTAACAAGTTTTACTAATGAGAAGGCAAACAAGCTGCTTAATTGAACTGGGGAAGCCGGGGGAGAATCAAGGGAACAGTTCCCAGGAGGGAGCTGGTGCCAGCTCAATGATTCACAGCCTCAACCTCTGTAATTATCGACCTTTTCTCTGCAGAGACCACCCCCTCCATGAGTTGTGGAGCAGGGAGCTTTGGGGAGGCTCCAGTTTTCTCCTCTTTCTCCCTCAATTAATGCTAATTGGGAACATGGGAATGTAGATCAGGATGTCAAAGAAACAGCTCTAGAATACAGTCCAGCTAGGCGTCCCTTCCTCAGGCCTGATTAGGAGGCTTTGCCTGAACCACACAGAAGGGCATCATTTCCTACATTCATAGGAGTCACTGTGGAGATGTAGACTGGGAGTCAGGAGGCCTGACTTTTAATCTAGGCTCTGCTACTAACTAGCTCTTGCACAATGTGGGTCATATACCTTCCTTGACCTTCATACATTTTAAAGTTGTTTTGAACTATGATAAATGATGTTTTTCACTTTGATACCAGGGTAAAAGCATCAAGGGAAGCAAGTCAGGTTAGTTGCTTGACTCCCTTAAAGTAAAACAAAACAATCCCCCACACAAAAAGAGGAATGTATACCATGGGAGTTCCAAAAAAGGTGTTGCCATACTCGTTGGTTCTTTCAGAGCATTTTTTTAAACCGTTATTTCCTTTTTAGGAAAAAAAAAAAGCAGTCAGCTTATCTGCCTGTCTGCACATCTCAGCTTATCTGCACACCCATCCACATATACATAGTACTGTTTCTCATGACTCACTCTCAGACGCTACTAAAAGATAAAACCACAAGCACAATTTTCAGTGTTGTTTATAATAGAACATACAGTCAAAAAACTTTGTGCCAAGACCAGCTTGGCTGGGGAGACCCTAACCTAGCAGCGCTAGAGGAATTAAAGACATACACACAGAAACAGAGAGTGTGGAATGGGAAATCAGGGGTCTCACAGCCTTCAGAGCTGAGAGCCTCTAACAGAGATTTACTCACACATTTACTGACAGCAAGCCAGTCATAAGATTTGCTAAAAGTATTCCTTAAAGGAAATAAAGGGATGGGCTGAAATAAAGAGATGGGCTCTGGCTAGTTATCTGCAGCATGAACATATCCTTAAGGCATAGATCACTCATGCTATTGTTTGTGGTTTAAGAGCACCTTAAGCAGCTTTCCTACCTGGGTGGGACAGATGTTCTTTGCCCTTATTCTGGTAAACTCACAGCCTTCCAGCGTGGG
Source organism: Mandrillus leucophaeus (assembly GCF_000951045.1). Lineage (NCBI taxonomy): Eukaryota > Metazoa > Chordata > Mammalia > Primates > Cercopithecidae > Mandrillus > Mandrillus leucophaeus. Next base: position 463,997 of record NW_012101043.1, read on the forward strand.
CATCAAGGCCATCACGAGCATGTCACAGTGCTGCAGAGATTTTGTTTATGTCCAGTTTTGGGACCAGTTTATGGCCAGATTTTGGGGCCTGTTCCCAACAACTTTGAGTTTTAATTCCAATTCCATAAATCATCATTGTAAATTGTAGGACAATTTAGCTAACCCTTTTTTGCCTCATTTGCAAAACTGAAAATCATACTTAATCATAAAGTTGTTGGAAGAATTAAGTAAGATAATTTAAGTTGGCATATAGTAGGTGCTTAAGAAATAAAAATCCAAATTTGTTGATTCCTATTATTGTTAGCATTGTAGTTACACATATCATGCCTAATAGAACACAGACATGACTCCTAAATCCATAAGTATATCATTCCATTAAGAAGTTCAACAAAGGGCTAAAATCCCAAACACTTTTTATTTGTGTGGAGTAAGAGTGCCCCTTTAGAAGTCCTGCAATTACTTATAGACCAAACTTTTAAAAAGGTGGTCAAAGCCACTTCTGAAACTTCCGTAGAGTCAATTCTCTTTGAGGATATAAACTTCATTTCCAACAAGGGCAAACAGACCACGGTGCTCTTTTGGCCATGGCCTAGAAAGAAAACCCAGCTGGAGATATAAAATATTTCAACGTATGCATACCAGCCTTGAGAAGTTATTGGGAAGAATCAGGGAATATGAAAAAGAACTGTGATTAAAGTCTGGCATAGAGAAGAAGTTCAATTAATACGAGTTCCTGTCTACTTTTAGCAGTAGCCAGAAAATCCTATCACAGGGTCATCACTTTTGATCTCACTAACAAGGCTGCTTACAAGTTCTAGTCTTCCTGGATGTTTTATGGAAAATAAATCTTGTTATTTTTAAATCCAATAACATCTTCTTTTTTGTTTAATATACTTTTTTAAGAGCAGTTTTAGATTTACAGCAAAATTGAATGGAAATTACAGTTTCTATATGCTCCTCACCCCACACATGCACTACCTCCTTCATCATCACCATCCCTCACCAGAGGGGTACATTTGTTACAATCAATGAACATGTGTTCAATACTGATACATTTTTACTACCCAAAGTCTGCAATTTATATTAGGGTGCACTCTTGGTATCTTACATTCAATACATTTAGACAAATGCAAAATGACAACTATCCGCCATTATAGTATCATACAGAGTCGTTTCATCGCCCTAAAAATGATCTGTTCTCCATTAACTCCTTTTCTTCTCACAACCCCATGGCAAGCACTGATTTTATTCTCTCTATACTTTTGTCATTTTAGGATTATACAGTAGGTATCCTTTTCAGATTAGCTTCTTTCATTTAATAAGTTTCCTCCGTATCTTCTCATGGCTTAATGTCTCATTTCTTCTGGGGTTGTATAGTATCCCATTGTCTGGATATAACACAGTTTATTGATCGACTCACCTACTGAAGGACATTTAATTGCTTCTGAGTGTTGGCAATTATGAGTAAAGATGCTATAGTCATGTCTGAAGGCTTCTTTTATGGATGTAAGTTTTCAACTCCTTCAGGTAAATACCAAAGAGAACAAGTACTGGAATGTATGAGTATTTTTAGTTTTCTCAGATACTATCAAACTGTCTTCCAAAGTGGCTGTACCATTTTGCAATTCCACTAGCAATTGATAAGAGTTCTGTTGCTCCATATCATCACCAGCATTTGGTATTGTCAGCATTTTGGATTTTAGCTACTCTAATAGATGTGTAGTGGTCTCTCATTATTCTTCATTTGCAATTCCTTGTGAATATATGATGTTGAGCATCTTTTCATATGCATATTTGTCATTTTCTTGCAGATTTCCTTCATCAGGTTGATGAAGATCCCCTGTATTAAGACAACTTTTTGAAGTCAGGTAAAGTGATGTTTCCAGCTTTATTCTTTTTGATTAAGTTTGCCTTGGCTGTTTGGGCTCTTTTTTGGTTCCATATGAATTCTAAAATAGTTTTTCTAGTTCTGTGAAGAGTGTCATGGGTCATTTGATAGGAATAATATTGAATTTGTAAATTGCTTTAGGCAGTATGGCAGTTTTAACGATATTGATTCTTTCTATCCATGAGCATGAAATGTTTTTCCATGTGTTTGTGTCATCTCTGATTTATTTGAGCAGTGTTTTGTGATTCATATTGTAGGGGTCTTCCACTTCCCTGGTTCACTGTATTTCTAGGTATTTTATTCTTTTTGTGACAATTGTGAATGAGGTTGTGTGTTGGGGGCCGCACCGGGGGTGGTGGAGAATGAAAGAACACACACAAAGACAAAGACACACAGAGAACATGGCGGCCGCACTCAGAGCCTCCGCCTCACTTTATTTATACTCCATAAACCTCACGTCAGCAGA
>NW_012101044.1:0-1062 GCF_000951045.1 Mandrillus leucophaeus
TGTATTTTTTTAGTAGAGATGGGGTTTCACCGTGTTAGCCAGGATGGTCTCAATCTCCTGACCTCGTGATCCGCCCGTCTCGGCCTCCCAAAGTGCTGGGGATTACAGGCTTGAGCCACCGCGCCCAGCCCTTTTCTTTTCTCTCTCTCTTTTTTTTTTTTTCACTTGGTCACCCAGGCTGAAGTGCAGTGCCACGATCTCGGCTCACTGCAGCCTTGACCTCCCAGGTTCAAGCTATCATCCCACCTCAGCCCCTCAAGTAGCTGGGACTACAGGTGTGCACCAACCACCATGCTCAGCTAATTTTTGTAGAGACAGACTTTCACTATGTTGGCCAGGTGGGTCTTGAACTCCTCAGCTCAAGCAATCCACCCATCTCAGCCTCCCAAACTGCTGAGATTACAGGCGTGAGCCACCACGTCCAGGCTCTTTTCATTTTTAATGTTTCAATGCTTAATGTCCAGGCTCTTTTCATTTTTAATGTTTTTATGGGTACATAATAGTTGCACATATTAGGCACCAGGTTCTGACCACAAGGATCCTAAACCTTTTTATCCATGACTTTTTTTTTTAATCTCTTGTTGAACATTTCTTGCCATCTTTTCCTGGCCTACATTTGATATTTGAACAATTTCAAGGCCAGGCACAGTGGCTCATGCCTGTAATCTCAGCAATTTGGAGGGCGAGGCAGACAGATCACTTGAGGCCTGAAGTTTGAGACCAGCCTGGCCAACATGGCGAAACCCCATCTCTACTAAAAATACAAAAATTAGCATGCGCCTACAGTGCCAGCTACTTGGGAGGCTGAGGCGGGAGAATCGCTTGAACATGGGAGGCAGAGGTTGCGAGCCAAGATTGTGCCACTGCCACTCCAGCCTGGGTGACACAGTGAGACTCTCTCTCAAAAAAAAAAAAAAAGGTGGGCGCAGTGGTTCACACCTGTAATCCCAGCACTTTGAGAAGCCGAGGCGGGTGGATCACCTGAGGTCAGGAGTTTGAGACCAGCCTGGCCAACATGGTGAAACCCCGTCTCTACTAAAAATACAAAATTAGCTGGGCATG
>NW_012101045.1:0-1060 GCF_000951045.1 Mandrillus leucophaeus
AAACCTTCCATACTATCTCACAAAGATTGCCTGCCCCCTTTTTTTTTTTTTTTGAGACTTTTCTTCTTGGGAACTGAATCTATTCAGTATGCTCACAGAACTCAGGGGAACACATTTACTGCCTTATTACATAATAAAGGATACAATAAAGAATACAGATGGGCAGCCAGGTGAAGAAGTATTATACATAGGAAGAGATTTGGAAGGGATGCAGGCTCAGGAACTTCTGTCCCATGAAGTTGGGGTACACCACCTTCCTGGCTCATGGATGTGAGTTGGAAAATCTCCAAACCTTATACTTTAAAAGCTTCTGTCCTGTGCAGTTGGGGTACACTGCCCTCCTGGCTCACGGATGTGGAGGTGAAAACTCTCCAAACCCCATACTTTGGGGACTTTTTTTTTTTTTTTTTTTTTTTTTTGAGATGGAGTCTCTGTCACCAGGGCTGGAGTGCAGTGGCACAATCTCAGCTCACTGCAACCTCTGCCTTCTGGGTTCAAGTGATTCTCCTGCCTCAGCCTCCTGAGTAGCTGGGATTACAGGCACCTACCACCATGCCTGGCTAATTTTTGTTTGTATTTTTCGTATAGACAGGGTTTCACCATGTTGGCCAGGCTGGTCTCGAACTCCTGACTTCAGGTGATTCACCCACCTTGGCCTCCCAAAGTGCTGGGATTACTGGTGTGAACCACCGCGACCAGCCTAAATGTTGGCTTTCATATAAAATGTCCTAAACTATTTTGATCCCGAGGCGAGTAAGATACCTACAAGATTATTTAAAATGCCAAGCGCATCCAAAGCTCAAAGGCTAGGCTCAGCTAGACACAAAAAAGGAAAGCATCACCTCCTCTCCAATCCCCACCTGCCCTGCCTCTGCAGCACACCTAGGGCCTCCTGCTGCTGTGTAGGTGCACGTCCTATGCAGATAGACACACACTCATGCACACTCACACAGGCAGACACAGGCGTACACTGGCACACCTTCCAGACTACCTGCTCCAACAGCAAGTCTCCAGCATTTGGGTTGCTGGGAACTGAACCTTCGTGAGGCATTCCCAGAAT
>NW_012101046.1:0-1412 GCF_000951045.1 Mandrillus leucophaeus
TTTGTATCCTGAGACTTTGCTGAAGTTGCTTATCAGCTTAAGGAGATTTGGGATTGAGACGATGGGTTTTTTGTTGTTATTGTTTTGGTTTTTTTTTTTTTTTTTTTTTTTTTTTTTTTTTTTTTTTTTGGTCTGAGACAGAGTCTCACTCTGTTGCCCAGGCCGGAGTGAGGTAGTGCGATCTCCGCTCACTGCAAGCTCTGCCTGCCAGGTTCACACCATTCTCCTGCCTCAGCCTCCCGAGTAGCTCGGACTACAGGTGCCTGTCACCACGCCTGGCTAATTTTTTTGTAGTTTTAGTAGAGACAGGGTTTCACCATGCTAGCCAGGATGGTCTCGATTTCTGACCTCGTGATCAACCTGCCTCAACCCCTCAAAGAGCTGGGATTACAGGTGTGAGCCACCACGCCCAGCTGATGATGGGGTTTTCTAAATATACAATCATGTCATCTGCAAACAGAGACAATATGACTTCCTCGCTTCCTATTTGAATACCTTTATTTCTGTCTCTTGCCTGATTGCCCTGGCCAGAACTTCTAATACTACGTTGAATAGGAGTGGTGAAAGAGGGCATCCTTGTCTTGTGCAAGTTTTCAAAGGGAATGCTTCCAGCTTTTGCCCATTCAGTATGATATTGGCTGTGGGTTTGTCATAAGTAGCTCTTATTATTTTGAGATACGTCCCATCAATACCTAGTTTATTGAGTTTTTAGCATGAAGGGGTGTTGAATTTTATCGAAGGCATTTTCTGCATCTATTGAGATAATCATGTGGTTATTGTCATTGGTTCTACTTATGTGATGGGTTATGTTTATTAATTTGCATATGTTGAACCAGCCTTGCATCCCAGGGATGAAGCCGACTTGATCTTGGTAGATAAACTTTTTGATGTGCTGCTGGATTCGGTTTGCCAGTATTTTACTGAGGATTTTCGTATAGATGGTCATCAGGGATATTGGCCTAAAATTTTCTTTTTTTGTTGTGTCTCTTCCAGGTCTTGGTATCAGAATGATGCTGGTCTCATGAGTTAGGGAGGAGTCCCTCTTTTTCTATGGCTTGGAATAGTTTCAGAAGGAATGGTACCAGCTCCTCTTTGTACCTCTAGTAGAATTCAGCTGTGAATCCATCCGGTCCATGGCTTTTTTTGGCTGGTAGGCTATTAATTACTGCCTCAATTTCAGAACTTGTTATTGGTCTATTCAGGTATTCAACTTCTTCCTGGTTTAGTCTTGGGAGGGTGTATGTGTCCAGGAATGTTTCAATTTCTTCTAGATTTTCTGGTTTATTTGCATAGAGGTATTCATATTACTCTCTGATGGTAGTTTGTATTTCTGTGGGATCAGTGGTGATATCCCCTTTATCATTTTTTATTGTGTCTACTTGATTCTTCTCTCTTTTCTTCTTTATTAGTCT
>NW_012101047.1:0-1066 GCF_000951045.1 Mandrillus leucophaeus
GCCTTCTCTGCATCTATTGAGATAATCATGTGGTTTTGCCTTTGGTTCTGTTTATATGCTGGATTACGTTTATTGATTTGCATATGTTAAACCAGCCTTGCATCCCAGGGATTGAGCCAACTTGATTATGGTGGATAAGCTTTTTGATGTGCTGCTGGATTCAGTTTGTCAGTATTTTATTGAGGAATTTTGCATCTATGTTCATCAGGGATATTGGTCTAAAATTCTCTTGTTTTGGTGTGTCTCTGCCAGGCTTTTGTATCAGGATGATGTTGGCCTCATAAAATGAATTAGGGAGGGTTCCCTCTTTTTCTATTGATTGGAATAGTTTCAGAAGGAATGGTACCAGCTCCTCTTTGTACCTCTGGTAGAATTCGACTGTGAATCCTTCTGGTCCTGGACTTTTTTTGGTTGGTAAGCTATTAATTATTGCCTCAATTTCAGAACCTGTTATTGGTCTATTCAGGGATTCAACTTCTTACTGGTTTAGACTTGGGAGGGTGTATGTGTCCAGGAAATTATCCATTTCTTCTAGGTTTTCTGGTTTATTTGCTTAGAGGTGTTTATAGTATTCTCTGATGGTAGTTTGTATTTCTGTGGGATCAGCGGTGATATCCCCTTTATCACTTTTTATTGCATCTATCTGATTCTTCTCTCTTTTCTTCTTTATTAGTCTTGCTAGCACTCTCAATTTTGCTGATATTTTCAAAAAACCAGCTCCTGGATTCATTGATTTTTTGAAGGTTTTTTTGTGTCTCTCCTTCAGTTCTGCTCTGATCTTAGTTATTTCTTGCCTTCTACTAGCTTTTGATTGTGTTTGCTCTTGCTTCTCTAGTTCTTTTCATTGTGATGTTTGGGTGTCAATTTTAGACCTTTCGTGCGATCTGTTGTGGGCATTTAGTACTATAAATTTCCCTCTACACACTGCTTTAAATCTGTCCCAGAGATTCTGGTATGTTGTGTCTTTGTTCTCATTGGTTTTAAACAACATCGTTATTTCTGCCTTCATTTTGCTATGTACCCAGTAGTCATTCAGGAGCAGATTGTTCAGTTTCCATGTAGTTGA